>NW_027526646.1:0-183126 GCF_052857255.1 Amblyomma americanum | reverse complement strand
CAAGTTTTCCTCTGATACGCGTCAAAACTTTTTCTCGTATAACTGCGCGAAAAGCATGTATTCTTGCTTAATACAACGAAACAAGCTGTTTTAGACCGAAACGAGCTTAATCAAAACACATCGGTTTTACAAGTGTTCCTCTGATACGCGTAAAACTTTTTCTCTTATAACTGCGCGAAAAGCATGTATTCGTGCTTAGTCCAACGAAACAAGCTGTTTTAGACCGAAACGAGGTAAATCTGAAAACATCGGTTTTACAAGTGTCCCTGTGACATGCCTTTAAAACTTTTTCTCTTATAACTGCGCGAAAAGCATGTATTCGTGCTTAATACAACGAAACAAGCTGTTTTAGACCGAAACGAGCTAAATCTGAACACATCGGTTTTACAAGTGTCCCTGTGACACGCTTCAAAACTTTTTCTCTTATAACTGCGCGAAAAGCATGTATTCTTGCTTAATACAGCGAAACAAGCTGTTTTAGACCGAAACGAGCTAAATCACAACACATCGGTTTTACAAGTTTTCCTCTGATACGCGTCAAAATTTTTCTCTTATAACTGCTCGAAAAGCATGTATTCGTGCTTAATACAACGAAACAAGCTGTTTTAGGCCGAAACGAGCTAAATCACAACACATCGGTTTTACAAGTGATCCTCTGATACGCGTCAAAACTTTTTCTCTTATAACTGCGCGAAAAGCATGTATTCGTGCTTAATACAACGAAACAAGCTGTTTTAGACCGAAACGAGCTAAATCACAACACATCGGTTTTACAAGTGTCTCTCTAATACGCGTCGAAACGTTTTCTTCTATAACTGCGCGTAAAGCATGTATTCGTGCTTAAATCAACGAAACAAGCTGTTTTAGACCGAAACTAGCTAAGTCTGAACACATCGGTTTTACAAGTGTTCCTCTGATACGCGTCTAAACTTTTTCTCTTATAACTGCGCGAAAAGCATGTATTCGTGCTTAATACAGCGAAACTACCTGTTTTAGACCGAAACGAGCTAAATCATCACACATCGGTTTTACAAGTGTTCCTCTGATACGCGTCAAAACTTTTTCTCTTATAACTGCGCGAAAAGCATGTATTCGTGCTTAATACAACGAAACAAGCTGTTTTAGACCGAAACGAGCTAAATCACAACACATCGGTTTTACAAGTGTCTCTCTAATACGCGTCAAAACCTTTTCTTCTATAACTGCGCGTAAAGCATGTATTCGTGCTTAATACAACGAAACAAGCTGTTTTAGACCGAAACGAGCTAAATCGAACACATCGGTTTTACAAGGGTTCCTGTGACACGCGTCAAAACTTTCTCTTATAACTGCGCGAAAAGCATGTATTCTTGCTTAATACAGCGAAACAAGCTGTTTTAGACCGAAACGAGCTAAATCACAACACATCGGTTTTACAAGTGTTCCTCTGATACGCGTCAAAACTTTTTCTCGTATAACTGCGCGAAAAGCATGTATTCTTGCTTAATACAACGAAACAAGCTGTTTTAGACCGAAACGAGGTAAATCTGAAAACATCGGTTTTACAAGTGTCCCTGTGACATGCCTTTAAAACTTTTTCTCTTATAACTGCGCGAAAATCATGTATTCGTGCTTAATACAACGAAACAAGCTGTTTTAGACCGAAACGAGGTAAATCTGAACACATCGGTTTTACAAGTGTCCCTGTGACATGCCTTTAAAACTTTTTCTCTTATAACTGCGCGAAAAGCATGTATTCGTGCTTAATACGACGAAACAAGCTGTTTTAGACCGAAACGAGCTAAATCACCACACATCGGTTTTACAAGTGTTCCTCTGATACGCGTCAAAACTTTTTCTCTTATAACTGCGCGAAAAGCATGTATTCGTGCTTAGTCCAACGAAACAAGCTGTTTTAGACCGAAACGAGGTAAATCTGAACACATCGGTTTTACAAGTGTCCCTGTGACACGCCTTTAAAACTTTTTCTCTTATAACTGCGCGAAAAGCATGCATTCTTGCTTAATACAGCGAAACAAGCTGTTTTAGACCGAAACGAGCTAAATCACAACACATCGGTTTTACAAGTGTTCCTTTGATACGCGTCAAAACTTTTTCTCGTATAACTGCGCGAAAAGCATGTATTCTTGCTTAATACAACGAAACAAGCTGTTTTAGACCGAAACGAGCTTAATCAAAACACATCGGTTTTACAAGTGTTCCTCTGATACGCGTCAAAACTTTTTCTCTTATAACTGCGCGAAAAGCATGTATTCTTGCTTAATACAGCGAAACTAGCTGTTTTAGACCGAAACGAGCTAAATCACAACACCGGTTTTACAAGTGTCTCTCTAATACGCGTCAAAACTTTTTCTTCTATAACTGCGCGTAAAGCATGTATTCTTGCTTAATACAACGAAACAAGCTGTTTTAGACCGAAACGAGCTTAATCAAAACACATCGGTTTTACAAGTGTTCCTCTGATACGCGTCAAAACTTTTTCTCTTATAACTGCGCGAAAAGCATGTATTCGTGCTTAGTCCAACGAAGCAAGCTGTTTTAGACCGAAACGAGGTAAATCTGAAAACATCGGTTTTACAAGTGTCCCTGTGACATGCCTTTAAAACTTTTTCTCTTATAACTGCGCGAAAAGCATGTATTCGTGCTTAATACAACGAAACAAGCTGTTTTAGACCGAAACGAGGTAAATCTGAACACATCGGTTTTACAAGTGTCCCTGTGACATGCCTTTAAAACTTTTTCTCTTATAACTGCGCGAAAAGCATGTATTCGTGCTTAATACAACGAAACAAGCTGTTTTAGACCGAAACGAGCTAAATCTGAACACATCGGTTTTACAAGTGTCCCTGTGACACGCGTCAAAACTTTTTCTCTTATAACTGCGCGAAAAGCATGTATTCTTGCTTAATACAGCGAAACAAGCTGTTTTAGACCGAAACGAGCTAAATCACAACACATCGGTTTTACAAGTGTTCCTCTGATACGCGTCAAAACTTTTTCTCTTATAACTGCGCGAAAAGCATGTATTCGTGCTTAATACAACGAAACAAGCTGTTTTAGACCGAAACGAGCTAAATCACAACACATCGGTTTTACAAGTGATCCTCTGATACGCGTCAAAACTTTTTCTCTTATAACTGCGCGAAAAGCATGTATTCGTGCTTAATACAACGAAACAAGCTGTTTTAGACCGGAACGAGCTAAATCACAACACATCGGTTTTACAAGTGTTCCTCTGATACGCGTCAAAACTTTTTCTCTTATAACTGCGCGAAAAGCATGTATTCGTGCTTAGTCCAACGAAACAAGCTGTTTTAGACCGAAACGAGGTAAATCTGAAAACATCGGTTTTACAAGTGTCCCTGTGACATGCCTTTAAAACTTTTTCTCTTATAACTGCGCGAAAAGCATGTATTCGTGCTTAATACAACGAAACAGGCTGTTTTAGACCGAAACGAGGTAAATCTGAACACATCGGTTTTACAAGTGTCCCTGTGACATGCCTTTAAAACTTTTTCTCTTATAACTGCGCGAAAAGCATGTATTCGTGCTTAATACAATGAAACAAGCTGTTTTAGACCGAAACGAGGTAAATCTGAACACATCGGTTTTACAAGTGTCCCTGTGACACGCGTCTAAACTTTTTCTCTTATAACTGCGCGAAAAGCATGTATTCGTGCTTAATACGACGAAACAAGCTGTTTTAGACCGAAACGAGCTAAATCACCACACATCGGTTTTACAAGTGTTCCTCTGATACGCGTCAAAACTTTTTCTCTTATAACTGCGCGAAAAGCATGCATTCGTGCCTAATACACCGAAACAAGCTGTTTTGGACCGAAACGAGCTAAATCCGAACGCATCGGTTTTACAAGTGTCCCTGTGACACGCGTCAAAACTTTCTCTTGTAACTGCGCGAAAAGCATGCATTCTTGCTTAATACAGCGAAACAAGCTGTTTTAGACCGAAACGAGCTAAATCACAACACATCGGTTTTACAAGTGTTCCTTTGATACGCGTCAAAACGTTTTCTCGTGTAACTGCGCGAAAAGCATGTATTCTTGCTTAATACAACGAAACAAGCTGTTTTAGACCGAAACGAGCTTAATCAAAACACATCGGTTTTACAAGTGTTCCTCTGATACGCGTCAAAACTTTTTCTCTTATAACTGCGCGAAAAGCATGTATTCTTGCTTAATACAGCGAAACTAGCTGTTTTAGACCGAAACGAGCTAAATCACAACACATCGGTTTTACAAGTGTCTCTCTAATACGCGTCAAAACTTTTTCTTCTATAACTGCGCGTAAAGCATGTATTCTTGCTTAATACAACGAAACAAGCTGTTTTAGACCGAAACGAGCTTAATCAAAACACATCGGTTTTACAAGTGTTCCTCTGATACGCGTCAAAACTTTTTCTCTTATAACTGCGCAAAAAGCATGTATTCGTGCTTAGTCCAACGAAGCAAGCTGTTTTAGACCGAAACGAGGTAAATCTGAAAACATCGGTTTTACAAGTGTCCCTGTGACATGCCTTTAAAACTCTTTCTCTTATAACTGCGCGAAAAGCATGTATTCGTGCTTAATACAACGAAACAAGCTGTTTTAGACCGAAACGAGGTAAATCTGAACACATCGGTTTTACAAGTGTCCCTGTGACACGCGTCAAAACTTTCTCTTGTAACTGCGCGAAAAGCATGCATTCTTGCTTAATACAGCGAAACAAGCTGTTTTAGACCGAAACGAGCTAAATCACAACACATCGGTTTTACAAGTGTTCCTTTGATACGCGTCAAAACTTTTTCTCGTATAACTGCGCGAAAAGCATGTATTCTTGCTTAATACAACGAAACAAGCTGTTTTAGACCGAAACGAGCTTAATCAAAACACATCGGTTTTACAAGTGTTCCTCTGATACGCGTCAAAACTTTTTCTCTTATAACTGCGCGAAAAGCATGTATTCTTGCTTAATACAGCGAAACTAGCTGTTTTAGACCGAAACGAGCTAAATCACAACACATCGGTTTTACAAGTGTCTCTCTAATACGCGTCAAAACTTTTTCTTCTATAACTGCGCGTAAAGCATGTATTCTTGCTTAATACAACGAAACAAGCTGTTTTAGACCGAAACGAGCTTAATCAAAACACATCGGTTTTACAAGTGTTCCTCTGATACGCGTCAAAACTTTTTCTCTTATAACTGCGCGAAAAGCATGTATTCGTGCTTAATACAACGAAACAAGCTGTTTTAGACCGAAACGAGGTAAATCTGAACACATCGGTTTTACAAGTGTCCCTGTGACATGCCTTTAAAACTTTTTCTCTTATAACTGCGCGAAAAGCATGTATTCGTGCTTAATACAACGAAACAAGCTGTTTTAGACCGAAACGAGCTAAATCTGAACACATCGGTTTTACAAGTGTCCCTGTGTCACGCGTCAAAACTTTTTCTCCTATAACTGCGCGAAAAGCATGTATTCTTGCTTAATACAGCGAAACAAGCTGTTTTAGACCGAAACGAGCTAAATCACAACACATCGGTTTTACAAGTGTTCCTCTGATACGCGTCAAAACTTTTTCTCTTATAACTGCGCGAAAAGCATGTATTCGTGCTTAATACAACGAAACAAGCTGTTTTAGACCGAAACGAGCTAAATCACAACACATCGGTTTTACAAGTGATCCTCTGATACGCGTCAAAACTTTTTCTCTTAAAATCGCGAAAAGCATGTATTCGTGCTTAATACAACGAAAGAAGCTGTTTTAGACCGGAACGAGCTAAATCACAACACATCGGTTTTACAAGTGTTCCTCTGATACGCGTCAAAACTTTTTCTCTTATAACTGCGCGAAAAGCATGTATTCGTGCTTAGTCCAACGAAACAAGCTGTTTTAGACCGAAACGAGGTAAATCTGAAAACATCGGTTTTACAAGTGTCCCTGTGACATGCCTTTAAAACTTTTTCTCTTATAACTGCGCGAAAAGCATGTATTCGTGCTTAATACAACGAAACAGGCTGTTTTAGACCGAAACGAGGTAAATCTGAACACATCGGTTTTACAAGTGTCCCTGTGACATGCCTTTAAAACTTTTTCTCTTATAACTGCGCGAAAAGCATGTATTCGTGCTTAATACAATGAAACAAGCTGTTTTAGACCGAAACGAGGTAAATCTGAACACATCGGTTTTACAAGTGTCCCTGTGACACGCGTCTAAACTTTTTCTCTTATAACTGCGCGAAAAGCATGTATTCGTGCTTAATACGACGAAACAAGCTGTTTTAGACCGAAACGAGCTAAATCACCACACATCGGTTTTACAAGTGTTCCTCTGATACGCGTCAAAACTTTTTCTTCTATAACTGCGCGTAAAGCATGTATTCTTGCTTAATACAACGCAACAAGCTGTTTTAGACCGAAACGAGCTTAATCAAAACACATCGGTTTTACAAGTGTTCCTCTGATACGCGTCAAAACTTTTTCTCTTATAACTGCGCGAAAAGCATGTATTCGTGCTTAGTCCAACGAAGCAAGCTGTTTTAGACCGAAACGAGGTAAATCTGAAAACATCGGTTTTACAAGTGTCCCTGTGACATGCCTTTAAAACTTTTTCTCTTATAACTGCGCGAAAAGCATGTATTCGTGCTTAATACAACGAAACAAGCTGTTTTAGACCGAAACGAGGTAAATCTGAACACATCGGTTTTACAAGTGTCCCTGTGACATGCCTTTAAAACTTTTTCTCTTATAACTGCGCGAAAAGCATGTATTCGTGCTTAATACAACGAAACAAGCTGTTTTAGACCGAAACGAGCTAAATCTGAACACATCGGTTTTACAAGTGTCCCTGTGTCACGCGTCAAAACTTTTTCTCCTATAACTGCGCGAAAAGCATGTATTCTTGCTTAATACAGCGAAACAAGCTGTTTTAGAACGAAACGAGCTAAATCACAACACATCGGTTTTACAAGTGTTCCTCTGATACGCGTCAAAACTTTTTCTCTTATAACTGCGCGAAAAGCATGTATTCGTGCTTAATACAACGAAACAAGCTGTTTTAGACCGAAACGAGCTAAATCACAACACATCGGTTTTACAAGTGATCCTCTGATACGCGTCAAAACTTTTTCTCTTAAAATCGCGAAAAGCATGTATTCGTGCTTAATACAACGAAACAAGCTGTTTTAGACCGGAACGAGCTAAATCACAACACATCGGTTTTACAAGTGTTCCTCTGATACGCGTCAAAACTTTTTCTCTTATAACTGCGCGAAAAGCATGTATTCGTGCTTAGTCCAACGAAACAAGCTGTTTTAGACCGAAACGAGGTAAATCTGAAAACATCGGTTTTACAAGTGTCCCTGTGACATGCCTTTAAAACTTTTTCTCTTATAACTGCGCGAAAAGCATGTATTCGTGCTTAATACAACGAAACAGGCTGTTTTAGACCGAAACGAGGTAAATCTGAACACATCGGTTTTACAAGTGTCCCTGTGACATGCCTTTAAAACTTTTTCTCTTATAACTGCGCGAAAAGCATGTATTCGTGCTTAATACAATGAAACAAGTTGTTTTAGACCGAAACGAGGTAAATCTGAACACATCGGTTTTACAAGTGTCCCTGTGACAGGCGTCTAAACTTTTTCTCTTATAACTGCGCGAAAAGCATGTATTCGTGCTTAATACGACGAAACAAGCTGTTTTAGACCGAAACGAGCTAAATCACCACACATCGGTTTTACAAGTGTTCCTCTGATACGCGTCAAAACTTTTTCTCTTATAACTGCGCGAAAAGCATGCATTCGTGCCTAATACACCGAAACAAGCTGTTTTGGACCGAAACGAGCTAAATCACAACACATCGGTTTTACAAGTGTCTCTCTAATACGCGTCAAAACTTTTTCTCTTATAACTGCGCGAAAAGCATGTATTCTTGCTTAATACAACGAAACAAGCTGTTTTAGACCGAAACGAGCTTAATCAAAACACATCGGATTTACAAGTGTTGATCTGATACGCGTCTAAACTTTTCTCTTATAACTGCGCGAAAAGCATGTATTCGTGCTTAATACGACGAAACAAGCTGTTTTAGACCGAAACGAGCTAAATCTGAACACATCGGTTTTACAAGTGTCCCTGTGACACGCGTCAAAACTTTTTCTCTTATAACTGCGCGAAAAGCATGTATTCTTGCCTAATACAGCGAAACTAGCTGTTTAGACCGAAACGAGTTAAATCACAACACACCGGTTTTACAAGTGTTCCTCTGATACGCGTCAAAACTTTTTCTCTTATAACTGCGCGAAAAGCATGTATTCGTGCTTAGTCCAACGAAACAAGCTGTTTTGGACCGAAACGAGGTAAATCTGAAAACATCGGTTTTACAAGTGTCCCTGTGACATGCCTTTAAAACTTTTCACTTCACTTCACTTCACTTTAATACCTTAAAAACCCTCGTTACAGGGTATTACATAAGGGGTGGGGCACACAGAAATGAAAAACAGAAAGACTAAACAGATAAGTTGAAAGTTATACAAATATAAGATTATCACTAAGCAAGTACACGCGTGATTTCTTCGATGAACAATGATTGGCATGTGATAGCAGCAAGTTCACGGGGAAGGCCGTTCCAGTCGTTCGCGGTCCGGGGGAAGAATGATGAAGAAAATGTAGTGGTGCGGGCGCGAGGTCGTGACACTTGCTGCTGATGGCCGGTGCGGAGGGAGATGCGTGGTGGTGGTGCGCAGATGTAGGTTTCCTGTCGTAGCTCAGAGTAAAAAAACTTGTGAAACAAACATAAACTAGCAATGTAGCGGCGATGAGCAAGGGTAGGTAGGCTGGACTGTGATTTGAGGGATGATATGCTGATATCAAAAGAATACGATGAATGAATGAATCTAGTTGCTCGGTTTTGAACTGCTTCAATTGAATTACAGAGATATGCTTGCTTTGGAGACCAGATGGGAGATGCGTATTCTAGTTTTGATCGGACTAATGATTTGTATGCGAGGAGCTTGACATGCTGAGGTGCAGAGCGTAGGTGACGCTTTAAGAATCCGAGTGTTCTGTTGGCGGATGATATGATGTTTGAAATACGCGTATTCCATGTAAGATCATGACAAATATGAACACCAAGGTATTTGTATGATTGGACAAGACCGAGAGGAACGTTAGATATGCTGTATTGGAACAGAAGAGGGTAACGACGACGATGGAACGACATATATTTGCATTTACTTGTGTTAAGTGTCATTAGCCATTCACTACACCAGTCTTGTACATGAGTTAAATTATTTTGAAGGGATTGTTGGTCAAAGGTGTTAGTGACTGTTTTGTAAATAACACAATCATCAGCAAACATCCGAATATGGCAATCTAATTTCTCAGGTAGGTCGTTAATATAAATTAGAAACAAGAGTGGCCCAAGGACGGATCCTTGGGGCACGCCTGAGGAGACTGGTAGGAGGTCAGACATTTGGTTATTGACAACGACTGATTGGAAGCGGTGAGTTAAGAATTCTTTTATCCATGCTAGTATGTCGGGATGCAAGTTTAGGCGAGAGAGTTTCAGAAATAAGTGGTTATGAGGTACCTTGTCAAATGCTTTAGCGAAGTCGAGAAAAATTGCGTCAGTTTGGAGGTTAGCATCAAGATTGGCATGCAAGTCATGAACGTAAAGTGCTAGTTGACTTTCACATGAGTATCCTTTGCGAAATCCGTGCTGCGATGGGTGAAAAAAGTTATTTGAATCCAGAAAATGCATTGTTAAAGAATAAATGACGTGTTCCATGAGTTTACATGGTATGCTGGTGAGTGATATGGGTCGGTAATTAAGTGGT
The DNA here is from genome assembly GCF_052857255.1 of Amblyomma americanum. Taxonomy (NCBI): domain Eukaryota; kingdom Metazoa; phylum Arthropoda; class Arachnida; order Ixodida; family Ixodidae; genus Amblyomma; species Amblyomma americanum. The sequence goes on along the minus strand of NW_027526646.1, from coordinate 173,287 downwards.
GAATCTTTGTTACCCGACTTGTGGACCGGAACGACCTTCCCCACTTTCCAGTCATGGGGTATGACACCTGTAGAAAGAGACTGTGAGAACAGCAGGCATAAAAATTTGGCAGAAGTATGGTTAACGTTTTTTAGTACCTTGGTGTTGATTTCGTCAAAGCCGGCAGATGATGACAGTTTTAGTTTATCTATGAGACATGACATGCCGACCTCAGAGAAAGTAACGGCTGGCATTAAACTTCTTTGGTCATTTGCTGTCATGAGGGGGGCGGTTCCTGTTCATGAGTGAATACAGATGCGAAGGCAGAATTAAATATGTTAGCACACTCGACATCAGAAACAGCACGCCCGGAATCATCAGTTAAGGTAATAGTGCGTATAGATTGCGGATTTAAAAGCTGCCAGAATTTAGTCGGGTTATCTTTAAGTATGTTGGGAAGGTCAGTATGATAAAATGAGCGTTTAGCGTTTTTTACTGCGACCAGGTATGTCTTTTCGGCAGCGTAATATTTTTCTCATGCGTAGTCATTTCCAGTCTGTTTAGCACTGCGGAACAAGCGTTTCTTTTTGTTTTCTAGTCTTCCTAGAGCCTTGGTAAACCATGGTTTCTGTTTGGTTGCGCGGAAGCTGCATTTGGGAACATATTTGTTAGTAAGTTCGTTGATTTTATGAATAAACATCGACCAATTTTTGTGGATGGTTTGTTCCGGGAAAGAGTGCTGAAAAGATGGGAAATAAGCTTCCAACGCCCTGTTTATAGCCTCATAGTTACCTTTGTTATAAAGGGTGATTGTTTTTTTGGAAGTTTCTTTTATTGTTGGAGTGAAGGTAAAAGACGCATGGATGACTTTGTGATCACTAATTTCCCGGAGATAAGTAATGGAGTTGAGGCATTCGGGGTGGCTAGATAGTAGAAGGTCAAGAATGTTTGCGGTGTCTCCGGCGATGCGTGTAGGCTGGGTTACTAATTGAGTGAGATTAAAATTTAAGCACACATCCACAAACTCCTGTGATTCATGCTGTCTAAAAATAGGCTGATGAGGGTTATTCTAATCTATGTCAGGATAGTTAAAATCTCCAAAAAGAAGCACGTGTGCATTAGGGTGTTTTGTTGTAAGTTGGTTCAGAATGTTGTGCAGCTTTCGAGGGAATTCGGGGTTATTGTGGGGGGGCCTATAGCAAACACCAATTAGTATAACTGCGCGAAAAGCATGTATTCGTGCTTAATACAACGAAACAGGCTGTTTTAGACCGAAACGAGGTAAATCTGAACACATCGGTTTTACAAGTGTCCCTGTGACATGCCTTTAAAACTTTTTCTCTTATAACTGCGCGAAAAGCATGTATTCTTGCTTAATACAGCGAAAAAAGCTGTCTTAGACCGAAACGAGCTAAATCACAACACATCGGTTTTACAAGTGTTCCTCTGATACGCGTCAAAACTTTTTCTCTTATAACTGCGCGAAAAGCATGTATTCTTGCTTAATACAGCGAAACAAGCTGTTTTAGACCGAAATGAGCTAAATCACAACACATCGGTTTTACAAGTGTTCCTCTGATACGCGTCAAAACTTTTTCTCTTATAACTGCGCGAAAAGCATGTATTCTTGCTTAATACAGCGAAACAAGCTGTTTTAGACCGAAACGAGCTTAATCAAAACACATCGGTTTTACAAGTGTTGATCTGATACGCGTCAAAACTTTTTCTCTTATAACTGCGCGAAAAGCATGTATTCGTGCTTAATACGACGAAACAAGCTGTTTTAGACCGAAACGAGCTAAATCTGAACACATCGGTTTTACAAGTGTCCCTGTGACACGCGTCAAAACTTTTTCTCTTATAACTGCGCGAAAAGCATGTATTCTTGCCTAATGCAGCGAAACTAGCTGTTTTAGACCGAAACGAGCTAAATCACCACACATCGGTTTTACAAGTGTTCCTCTGATACGCGTCAAAACTTTTTCTCTTATAACTGCGCGAAAAGCATGTATTCGTGCTTAGTCCAACGAAACAAGCTGTTTTAGACCGAAACGAGGTAAATCTGAAAACATCGGTTTTACAAGTGTCCCTGTGACATGCCTTTAAAACTTTTTCTCTTATAACTGCGCGAAAAGCATGTATTCTTGCTTAATACAGCGAAACAAGCTGTTTTAGACCGAAACGAGCTAAATCACAACACATCGGTTTTACAAGTGTTCCTCTGATACGCGTCAAAACTTTTTCTCGTATAACTGCGCGAAAAGCATGTATTCTTGCTTAATACAGCGAAACTACCTGTTTTAGACCGAAACGAGCTAAATCTTCGCACATCGGTTTTACAAGTGTTCCTCTGATACGCGTCAAAACTTTTTCTCTTATAACTGCGCGAAAAGCATGTATTCGTGCTTAATACAACGAAACAAGCTGTTTTAGACCGAAACGAGCTAAATCACAACACATCGGTTTTACAAGTGTCTCTCTAATACGCGTCAAACCTTTTCTTCTATAACTGCGCGTAAAGCATGTATTCGTGCTTAATACAACGAAACAAGCTGTTTTAGACCGAAACGAGCTAAATCCGAACACATCGGTTTTACAAGTGTCCCTGTGACACGCGTCAAAATTTTTTCTCTTATAACTGCGCGAAAAGCATGTATTCTTTCTTAATACAGCGAAACAAGCTGTTTTAGATCGAAACGAGCTAAATCACAACACATCGGTTTTACAAGTGTTCCTCTGATACGCGTCAAAACTTTTTCTCTTATAACTGCGCGAAAAGCATGTATTCGTGCTTAATACACCGAAACAAGCTGTTTTGGACCGAAACGAGCTAAATCACAACACATCGGTTTTACAAGTGTCTCTCTAATACGCGTCAAAACTTTTTCTCTTATAACTGCGCGAAAAGCATGTATTCTTGTTTAATACAACGAAACAAGCTGTTTTAGACCGAAACGAGCTTAATCAAAACACATCGGTTTTACAAGTGTTCCTCTGATACGCGTCTAAACTTTTTCTCTTATATCTGCGCGAAAAGCATGTATTCGTGCTTAATACGACGAAACAAGCTGTTTTAGACCGAAACGAGCTAAATCTGAACATATCGGTTTTACAAGTCTCTCTGTGACACGCGTCAAAACTTTTTCTCTTATAACTGCGCGAAAAGCATGTATTCTTGCTTAATACAGCGAAACTACCTGTTTTAGACCGAAACGAGCTAAATCATCACACATCGGTTTTACAAGTGTTCCTCTGATACGCGTCAAAACTTTTTCTCTTATAACTGCGCGAAAAGCATGTATTCGTGCTTAATACAACGAAACAAGCTGTTTTAGACCGAAACGAGCTAAATCACAACACATCGGTTTTACAAGTGTCTCTCTAATACGCGTCAAAACCTTTTCTTCTATAACTGCGCGTAAAGCATGTATTCGTGCTTAATACAACGAAACAAGCTGTTTTAGACCGAAACGAGCTAAATCCGAACACATCGGTTTTACAAGTATTCCTGTGACACGCGTCAAAACTTTCTCTTATAACTGCGCGAAAAGCATGTATTCTTGCTTAATACAGCGAAACAAGCTGTTTTAGACCGAAACGAGCTAAATCACAACACATCGGTTTTACAAGTTTTCCTCTGATACGCGTCAAAACTTTTTCTCGTATAACTGCGCGAAAAGCATGTATTCTTGCTTAATACAACGAAACAAGCTGTTTTAGACCGAAACGAGTTTAATCAAAACACATCGGTTTTACAAGTGTTCCTCTGATACGCGTCAAAACTTTTTCTCTTATAACTGCGCGAAAAGCATGTATTCGTGCTTAGTCCAACGAAACAAGCTGTTTTAGACCGAAACGAGGTAAATCTGAAAACATCGGTTTTACAAGTGTCCCTGTGACATGCCTTTAAAACTTTTTCTCTTATAACTGCGCGAAAAGCATGTATTCGTGCTTAATACAACGAAACAAGCTGTTTTAGACCGAAACGAGCTAAATCTGAACACATCGGTTTTACAAGTGTCCCTGTGACACGCTTCAAAACTTTTTCTCTTATAACTGCGCGAAAAGCATGTATTCTTGCTTAATACAGCGAAACAAGCTGTTTTAGACCGAAACGAGCTAAATCACAACACATCGGTTTTACAAGTTTTCCTCTGATACGCGTCAAAATTTTTCTCTTATAACTGCGCGAAAAGCATGTATTCGTGCTTAATACAACGAAACAAGCTGTTTTAGGCCGAAACGAGCTAAATCACAACACATCGGTTTTACAAGTGATCCTCTGATACGCGTCAAAACTTTTTCTCTTATAACTGCGCGAAAAGCATGTATTCGTGCTTAATACAACGAAACAAGCTGTTTTAGACCGAAACGAGCTAAATCACAACACATCGGTTTTACAAGTGTCTCTCTAATACGCGTCGAAACTTTTTCTTCTATAACTGCGCGAAAAGCATGTATTCGTGCTTAATACAGCGAAACTACCTGTTTTAGACCGAAACGAGCTAAATCATCACACATCGGTTTTACAAGTGTTCCTCTGATACGCGTCAAAACTTTTTCTCTTATAACTGCGCGAAAAGCATGTATTCGTGCTTAATACAACGAAACAAGCTGTTTTAGACCGAAACGAGCTAAATCACAACACATCGGTTTTACAAGTGTCTCTCTAATACGCGTCAAAACCTTTTCTTCTATAACTGCGCGTAAAGCATGTATTCGTGCTTAATACAACGAAACAAGCTGTTTTAGACCGAAACGAGCTAAATCCGAACACATCGGTTTTACAAGTGTTCCTGTGACACGCGTCAAAACTTTCTCTTATAACTGCGCGAAAAGCATGTATTCTTGCTTATTACAGCGAAACAAGCTGTTTTTAGACCGAAACGAGCTAAATCACAACACATCGGTTTTACAAGTGTTCCTCTGATACGCGTCAAAACTTTTTCTCTGATAACTGCGCGAAAATCATGTATTCGTGCTTAATACAACGAAACAAGCTGTTTTAGACCGAAACGAGGTAAATCTGAACACATCGGTTTTACAAGTGTCCCTGTGACATGCCTTTAAAACTTTTTCTCTTATAACTGCGCGAAAAGCATGTATTCGTGCTTAATACGACGAAACAAGCTGTTTTAGACCGAAACGAGCTAAATCACCACACATCGGTTTTACAAGTGTTCCTCTGATACGCGTCAAAACTTTTTCTCTTATAACTGCGCGAAAAGCATGTATTCGTGCTTAGTCCAACGAAACAAGCTGTTTTAGACCGAAACGAGGTAAATCTGAACACATCATTTTACAAGTGTCCCTGTGACACGCCTTTAAAACTTTTTCTCTTATAACTGCGCGAAAAGCATGTATTCCTGCTTAATCCAGCGAAACAAGCTGTTTTAGACCGAAACGAGCTAAATCACAACACATCGGTTTTACAATTGTTCCTCTGATACGCGTCAAAACTTTTCTTCTAATACTGCGCGAAAAGCATGTATTCTTGCTTAAAACAACGAAACAAGCTGTTTTAAACCAAAACGAGCTGTATCTGAACACATCGGATTTACAAGTATCCACGTGATACTCGTCAAAACTTTTTTCTCTTATAACTGCGCGAAAAGCATGTATTCGTGCTTAGTCCAACGAAACAAGCTGTTTTAGACCGAAACGAGGTAAATCTGAACACATCGGTTTTACAAGTGTCCCTGTGACACGCCTTTAAAACTTTTTCTCTTATAACTGCGCGAAAAGCATGTATTCCTGCTTAATGCAGCGAAACAAGCTGTTTTAGACCGAAACGAGCTAAATCACAACACACCGCTTTTACAAGTGTTCCTCTGATACGCGTCAAAACTTTTTCTCTTATAACTGCGCGAAAAGCATGTATTCGTGCTTAGTCCAACGAAACAAGCTGTTTTAGACCGAAACGAGGTAAATCTGAAAACATCGGTTTTACAAGTGTCCCTGTGACATGCCTTTAAAACTTTTTCTCTTATAACTGCGCGAAAAGCATGTATTCGTGCTTAATACAACGAAACAAGCTGTTTTAGACCGAAACGAGGTAAATCTGAACACATCGGTTTTACAAGTGTCCCTGTGACATGCCTTTAAAACTTTTTCGCTTATAACTGCGGGAAAAGCATGTATTCGTGCTTAATACAACGAAACAAGCTGTTTTAGACCGAAACGAGCTAAATCTGAACACATCGGTTTTACAAGTGTCCCTGTGACACGCGTCAAAACTTTTTCTCTTATAACTGCGCGAAAAGCATGTATTCTTGCTTAATACAGCGAAACAAGCTGTTTTAGATCGAAACGAGCTAAATCACAACACATCGGTTTTACAAGTGTTCCTCTGATACGCGTCAACACTTTTTCTCTTATAACTGCGCGAAAAGCATGTATTCGTGCTTAATACACCGAAACAAGCTGTTTTGGACCGAAACGAGCTAAATCACAACACATCGGTTTTACAAGTGTTCCTCTGATACGCGTCAAAACTTTTTCTCTTATAACTGCGCGAAAAGCATGTATTCGTGCTTAATACAACGAAACAAGCTGTTTTAGACCGAAACGAGCTAAATCACAACACATCGGTTTTACAAGTGTCTCTCTAATACGCGTCAAAACTTTTTCTTCTATAACTGCGCGTAAAGCATGTATTCGTGCTTAAATCAACGAAACAAGCTGTTTTAGACCGAAACTAGCTAAGTCTGAACACATCGGTTTTACAAGTGTCCCTGTGACACGCGTCACAATTTTTTCTCTTATAACTGCGCGAAAAGCATGTATTCTTGCTTAATACAGCGAAACAAGCTGTTTTAGATCGAAACGAGCTAAATCACAACACATCGGTTTTACAAGTGTTCCTCTGATACGCGTCAAAACTTTTTCTCTTATAACTGCGCGAAAAGCATGTATTCGTGCTTAATACACCGAAACAAGCTGTTTTGGACCGAAACGAGCTAAATCACAACACATCGGTTTTACAAGTGTCTCTCTAATACGCGTCAAAACTTTTTCTCTTATAACTGCGCGAAAAGCATGTATTCTTGCTTAATACAACGAAACAAGCTGTTTTAGACCGAAACGAGCTTAATCAAAACACATCGGTTTTACAAGTGTTCCTCTGATACGCGTCTAAACTTTTTCTCTTATAACTGCGCGAAAAGCATGTATTCGTGCTTAATACGACGAAACAAGCTGTTTTAGACCGAAACGAGCTAAATCTGAACATATCGGTTTTACAAGTCTCCCTGTGACACGCGTCAAAACTTTTTCTCTTATAACTGCGCGAAAAGCATGTATTCTTGCTTAATACAGCGAAACTACCTGTTTTAGACCGAAACGAGCTAAATCATCACACATCGGTTTTACAAGTGTTCCTCTGATACGCGTCAAAACTTTTTCTCTTATAACTGCGCGAAAAGCATGTATTCGTGCTTAATACAACGAAACAAGCTGTTTTAGACCGAAACGAGCTAAATCACAACACATCGGTTTTACAAGTGTCTCTCTAATACGCGTCAAAACCTTTTCTTCTATAACTGCGCGTAAAGCATGTATTCGTGCTTAATACAACGAAACAAGCTGTTTTAGACCGAAACGAGCTAAATCCGAACACATCGGTTTTACAAGTATTCCTGTGACACGCGTCAAAACTTTCTCTTATAACTGCGCGAAAAGCATGTATTCTTGCTTAATACAGCGAAACAAGCTGTTTTAGACCGAAACGAGCTAAATCACAACACATCGGTTTTACAAGTTTTCCTCTGATACGCGTCAAAACTTTTTCTCGTATAACTGCGCGAAAAGCATGTATTCTTGCTTAATACAACGAAACAAGCTGTTTTAGACCGAAACGAGCTTAATCAAAACACATCGGTTTTACAAGTGTTCCTCTGATACGCGTCAAAACTTTTTCTCTTATAACTGCGCGAAAAGCATGTATTCGTGCTTAGTCCAACGAAACAAGCTGTTTTAGACCGAAACGAGGTAAATCTGAAAACATCGGTTTTACAAGTGTCCCTGTGACATGCCTTTAAAACTTTTTCTCTTATAACTGCGCGAAAAGCATGTATTCGTGCTTAATACACCGAAACAAGCTGTTTTGGACCGAAACGAGCTAAATCACAACACATCGGTTTTACAAGTGTCTCTCTAATACGCGTCAAAACTTTTTCTCTTATAACTGCGCGAAAAGCATGTATTCTTGCTTAATACAACGAAACAAGCTGTTTTAGACCGAAACGAGCTTAATCAAAACACATCGGTTTTACAAGTGTTCCTCTGATACGCGTCTAAACTTTTTCTCTTATAACTGCGCGAAAAGCATGTATTCGTGCTTAATACGACGAAACAAGCTGTTTTAGACCGAAACGAGCTAAATCTGAACATATCGGTTTTACAAGTCTCCCTGTGACACGCGTCAAAACTTTTTCTCTTATAACTGCGCGAAAAGCATGTATTCTTGCTTAATACAGCGAAACTACCTGTTTTAGACCGAAACGAGCTAAATCATCACACATCGGTTTTACAAGTGTTCCTCTGATACGCGTCAAAACTTTTTCTCTTATAACTGCGCGAAAAGCATGTATTCGTGCTTAATACAACGAAATAAGCTGTTTTAGACCGAAACGAGCTAAATCACAACACATCGGTTTTACAAGTGTCTCTCTAATACGCGTCAAAACCTTTTCTTCTATAACTGCGCGTAAAGCATGTATTCGTGCTTAATACAACGAAACAAGCTGTTTTAGACCGAAACGAGCTAAATCCGAACACATCGGTTTTACAAGTATTCCTGTGACACGCGTCAAAACTTTCTCTTATAACTGCGCGAAAAGCATGTATTCTTGCTTAATACAGCGAAACAAGCTGTTTTAGACCGAAACGAGCTAAATCACAACACATCGGTTTTACAAGTTTTCCTCTGATACGCGTCAAAACTTTTTCTCGTATAACTGCGCGAAAAGCATGTATTCTTGCTTAATACAACGAAACAAGCTGTTTTAGACCGAAACGAGCTTAATCAAAACACATCGGTTTTACAAGTGTTCCTCTGATACGCGTCAAAACTTTTTCTCTTATAACTGCGCGAAAAGCATGTATTCGTGCTTAGTCCAACGAAACAAGCTGTTTTAGACCGAAACGAGGTAAATCTGAAAACATCGGTTTTACAAGTGTCCCTGTGACATGCCTTTAAAACTTTTTCTCTTATAACTGCGCGAAAAGCATGTATTCGTGCTTAATACAACGAAACAAGCTGTTTTAGACCGAAACGAGCTAAATCTGAACACATCGGTTTTACAAGTGTCCCTGTGACACGCTTCAAAACTTTTTCTCTTATAACTGCGCGAAAAGCATGTATTCTTGCTTAATACAGCGAAACAAGCTGTTTTAGACCGAAACGAGCTAAATCACAACACATCGGTTTTACAAGTTTTCCTCTGATACGCGTCAAAATTTTTCTCTTATAACTGCGCGAAAAGCATGTATTCGTGCTTAATACAACGAAACAAGCTGTTTTAGGCCGAAACGAGCTAAATCACAACACATCGGTTTTACAAGTGATCCTCTGATACGCGTCAAAACTTTTTCTCTTATAACTGCGCGAAAAGCATGTATTCGTGCTTAATACAACGAAACAAGCTGTTTTAGACCGAAACGAGCTAAATCACCACACATCGGTTTTACAAGTGTTCCTCTGATACGCGTCAAAACTTTTTCTCTTATAACTGCGCGAAAAGCATGTATTCGTGCTTAGTCCAACGAAACAAGCTGTTTTAGACCGAAACGAGGTAAATCTGAACACATCGGTTTTACAAGTGTCCCTGTGACACGCCTTTAAAACTTTTTCTCTTATAACTGCGCGAAAAGCATGTATTCCTGCTTAATACAGCGAAACAAGCTGTTTTAGACCGAAACGAGCTAAATCAGAACACATCGGTTTTACAATTGTTCCTCTGATACGCGTCAAAACTTTTCTTCTATAACTGCGCGAAAAGCATGTATTCTTGCTTAAAACAACGAAACAAGCTGTTTTAAACCAAAACGAGCTGTATCTGAACACATCGGATTTACAAGTATCCACGTGATACTCGTCAAAACTTTTTTCTCTTATAACTGCGCGAAAAGCATGTATTCGTGCTTAGTCCAACGAAACAAGCTGTTTTAGACCGAAACGAGGTAAATCTGAACATATCGGTTTTACAAGTGTCCCTGTGACACGCCTTTAAAACTTTTTCTCTTATAACTGCGCGAAAAGCATGTATTCCTGCTTAATGCAGCGAAACAAGCTGTTTTAGACCGAAACGAGCTAAATCACAACACACCGCTTTTACAAGTGTTCCTCTGATACGCGTCAAAACTTTTTCTCTTATAACTGCGCGAAAAGCATGTATTCGTGCTTAGTCCAACGAAACAAGCTGTTTTAGACCGAAACGAGGTAAATCTGAAAACATCGGTTTTACAAGTGTCCCTGTGACATGCCTTTAAATCTTTTTCTCTTATAACTGCGCGAAAAGCATGTATTCGTGCTTAATACAACGAAACAAGCTGTTTTAGACCGAAACGAGGTAAATCTGAACACATCGGTTTTACAAGTGTCCCTGTGACATGCCTTTAAAACTTTTTCGCTTATAACTGCGGGAAAAGCATGTATTCGTGCTTAATACAACGAAACAAGCTGCTTTAGACCGAAACGAGCTAAATCTGAACACATCGGTTTTACAAGTGTCCCTGTGACACGCGTCAAAACTTTTTCTCTTATAACTGCGCGAAAAGCATGTATTCTTGCTTAATACAGCGAAACAAGCTGTTTTAGATCGAAACGAGCTAAATCACAACACATCGGTTTTACAAGTGTTCCTCTGATACGCGTCAACACTTTTTCTCTTATAACTGCGCGAAAAGCATGTATTCGTGCTTAATACACCGAAACAAGCTGTTTTGGACCGAAACGAGCTAAATCACAACACATCGGTTTTACAAGTGTTCCTCTGATACGCGTCAAAACTTTTTCTCTTATAACTGCGCGAAAAGCATGTATTCGTGCTTAATACAACGAAACAAGCTGTTTTAGACCGAAACGAGCTAAATCACAACACATCGGTTTTACAAGTGTCTCTCTAATACGCGTCAAAACTTTTTCTTCTATAACTGCGCGTAAAGCATGTATTCGTGCTTAAATCAACGAAACAAGCTGTTTTAGACCGAAACTAGCTAAGTCTGAACACATCGGTTTTACAAGTGTCCCTGTGACACGCGTCACAATTTTTTCTCTTATAACTGCGCGAAAAGCATGTATTCTTGCTTAATACAGCGAAACAAGCTGTTTTAGATCGAAACGAGCTAAATCACAACACATGGGTTTTACAAGTGTTCCTCTGATACGCGTAAAAACTTTTTCTCTTATAACTGCGCGAAAAGCATGTATTCGTGCTTAATACACCGAAACAAGCTGTTTTGGACCGAAACGAGCTAAATCACAACACATCGGTTTTACAAGTGTCTCTCTAATACGCGTCAATACTTTTTCTCTTATAACTGCGCGAAAAGCATGTATTCGTGCTTAATACGACGAAACAAGCTGTTTTAGACCGAAACGAGCTAAATCTGAACATATCGGTTTTACAAGTCTCCCTGTGACACGCGTCAAAACTTTTTCTCTTATAACTGCGCGAAAAGCATGTATTCTTGCTTAATACAGCGAAACTACCTGTTTTAGACCGAAACGAGCTAAATCATCACACATCGGTTTTACAAGTGTTCCTCTGATACGCGTCAAAACTTTTTCTCTTATAACTGCGCGAAAAGCATGTATTCGTGCTTAATACAACGAAACAAGCTGTTTTAGACCGAAACGAGCTAAATCACAACACATCGGTTTTACAAGTGTCTCTCCAATACGCGTCAAAACCTTTTCTTCTATAACTGCGCGTAAAGCATGTATTCGTGCTTAATACAACGAAACAAGCTGTTTTAGACCGAAACGAGCTAAATCCGAACACATCGGTTTTACAAGTATTCCTGTGACACGCGTCAAAACTTTCTCTTATAACTGCGCGAAAAGCATGTATTCTTGCTTAATACAGCGAAACAAGCTGTTTTAGACCGAAACGAGCTAAATCACAACACATCGGTTTTACAAGTTTTCCTCTGATACGCGTCAAAACTTTTTCTCGTATAACTGCGCGAAAAGCATGTATTCTTGCTTAATACAACGAAACAAGCTGTTTTAGACCGAAACGAGCTTAATCAAAACACATCGGTTTTACAAGTGTTCCTCTGATACGCGTAAAACTTTTTCTCTTATAACTGCGCGAAAAGCATGTATTCGTGCTTAGTCCAACGAAACAAGCTGTTTTAGACCGAAACGAGGTAAATCTGAAAACATCGGTTTTACAAGTGTCCCTGTGACATGCCTTTAAAACTTTTTCTCTTATAACTGCGCGAAAAGCATGTATTCGTGCTTAATACAACGAAACAAGCTGTTTTAGACCGAAACGAGCTAAATCTGAACACATCGGTTTTACAAGTGTCCCTGTGACACGCTTCAAAACTTTTTCTCTTATAACTGCGCGAAAAGCATGTATTCTTGCTTAATACAGCGAAACAAGCTGTTTTAGACCGAAACGAGCTAAATCACAACACATCGGTTTTACAAGTTTTCCTCTGATACGCGTCAAAATTTTTCTCTTATAACTGCGCGAAAAGCATGTATTCGTGCTTAATACAACGAAACAAGCTGTTTTAGGCCGAAACGAGCTAAATCACAACACATCGGTTTTACAAGTGATCCTCTGATACGCGTCAAAACTTTTTCTCTTATAACTGCGCGAAAAGCATGTATTCGTGCTTAATACAACGAAACAAGCTGTTTTAGACCGAAACGAGCTAAATCACAACACATCGGTTTTACAAGTGTCTCTCTAATACGCGTCGAAACGTTTTCTTCTATAACTGCGCGTAAAGCATGTATTCGTGCTTAAATCAACGAAACAAGCTGTTTTAGACCGAAACTAGCTAAGTCTGAACACATCGGTTTTACAAGTGTTCCTCTGATACGCGTCTAAACTTTTTCTCTTATAACTGCGCGAAAAGCATGTATTCGTGCTTAATACAGCGAAACTACCTGTTTTAGACCGAAACGAGCTAAATCATTACACATCGGTTTTACAAGTGTTCCTCTGATACGCGTCAAAACTTTTTCTCTTATAACTGCGCGAAAAGCATGTATTCGTGCTTAATACAACGAAACAAGCTGTTTTAGACCGAAACGAGCTAAATCACAACACATCGGTTTTACAAGTGTCTCTCTAATACGCGTCAAAACCTTTTCTTCTATAACTGCGCGTAAAGCATGTATTCGTGCTTAATACAACGAAACAAGCTGTTTTAGACCGAAACGAGCTAAATCGAACACATCGGTTTTACAAGTGTTCCTGTGACACGCGTCAAAACTTTCTCTTATAACTGCGCGAAAAGCATGTATTCTTGCTTAATACAGCGAAACAAGCTGTTTTAGACCGAAACGAGCTAAATCACAACACATCGGTTTTACAAGTGTTCCTCTGATACGCGTCAAAACTTTTTCTCGTATAACTGCGCGAAAAGCATGTATTCTTGCTTAATACAACGAAACAAGCTGTTTTAGACCGAAACGAGGTAAATCTGAAAACATCGGTTTTACAAGTGTCCCTGTGACATGCCTTTAAAACTTTTTCTCTGATAACTGCGCGAAAATCATGTATTCGTGCTTAATACAACGAAACAAGCTGTTTTAGACCGAAACGAGGTAAATCTGAACACATCGGTTTTACAAGTGTCCCTGTGACATGCCTTTAAAACTTTTTCTCTTATAACTGCGCGAAAAGCATGTATTCGTGCTTAATACGACGAAACAAGCTGTTTTAGACCGAAACGAGCTAAATCACCACACATCGGTTTTACAAGTGTTCCTCTGATACGCGTCAAAACTTTTTCTCTTATAACTGCGCGAAAAGCATGTATTCGTGCTTAGTCCAACGAAACAAGCTGTTTTAGACCGAAACGAGGTAAATCTGAACACATCGGTTTTACAAGTGTCCCTGTGACACGCCTTTAAAACTTTTTCTCTTATAACTGCGCGAAAAGCATGTATTCCAGCTTAATACAGCGAAACAAGCTGTTTTAGACCGAAACGAGCTAAATCACAACACATCGGTTTTACAATTGTTCCTCTGATACGCGTCAAAACTTTTCTTCTATAACTGCGCGAAAAGCATGTATTCTTGCTTAAAACAACGAAACAAGCTGTTTTAAACCAAAACGAGCTGTATCTGAACACATCGGATTTACAAGTATCCACGTGATACTCGTCAAAACTTTTTTCTCTTATAACTGCGCGAAAAGCATGTATTCGTGCTTAGTCCAACGAAACAAGCTGTTTTAGACCGAAACGAGGTAAATCTGAACACACCGCTTTTACAAGTGTTCCTCTGATACCGTCAAAACCTTTTCTCTTATAACTGCGCGAAAAGCATGTATTCGTGCTTAATACAACGAAACAAGCTGTTTTAGACCGAAACGAGGTAAATCTGAACACATCGGTTTTACAAGTGTCCCTGTGACATGCCTTTAAAACTTTTTCGCTTATAACTGCGGGAAAAGCATGTATTCGTGCTTAATACAACGAAACAAGCTGTTTTAGACCGAAACGAGCTAAATCTGAACACATCGGTTTTACAAGTGTCCCTGTGACACGCGTCAAAACTTTTTCTCTTATAACTGCGCGAAAAGCATGTATTCTTGCTTAATACAGCGAAACAAGCTGTTTTAGATCGAACGAGCTAAATCACAACACATCGGTTTTACAAGTGTTCCTCTGATACGCGTCAACACTTTTTCTCTTATAACTGCGCGAAAAGCATGTATTCGTGCTTAATACACCGAAACAAGCTGTTTTGGACCGAAACGAGCTAAATCACAACACATCGGTTTTACAAGTCTTCCTCTGATACGCGTCAAAACTTTTTCTCTTATAACTGCGCGAAAAGCATGTATTCGTGCTTAATACAACGAAACAAGCTGTTTTAGACCGAAACGAGCTAAATCACAACACATCGGTTTTACAAGTGTCTCTCTAATACGCGTCAAAACTTTTTCTTCTATAACTGCGCGTAAAGCATGTATTCGTGCTTAAATCAACGAAACAAGCTGTTTTAGACCGAAACTAGCTAAGTCTGAACACATCGGTTTTACAAGTGTCCCTGTGACACGCGTCACAATTTTTTCTCTTATAACTGCGCGAAAAGCATGTATTCTTGCTTAATACAGCGAAACAAGCTGTTTTAGATCGAAACGAGCTAAATCACAACACATCGGTTTTACAAGTGTTCCTCTGATACGCGTCAAAACTTTTTCTCTTATAACTGCGCGAAAAGCATGTATTCGTGCTTAATACACCGAAACAAGCTGTTTTGGACCGAAACGAGCTAAATCACAACACATGGGTTTACAAGTGTCTCTCTAATACGCGTCAAAACTTTTTCTCTTATAACTGCGCGAAAAGCATGTATTCTTGCTTAATACAACGAAACAAGCTGTTTTAGACCGAAACGAGCTTAATCAAAACACATCGGTTTTACAAGTGTTCCTCTGATACGCGTCTAAACTTTTTCTCTTATAACTGCGCGAAAAGCATGTATTCGTGCTTAATACGACGAAACAAGCTGTTTTAGACCGAAACGAGCTAAATCTGAACATATCGGTTTTACAAGTCTCCCTGTGACACGCGTCAAAACTTTTTCTCTTATAACTGCGCGAAAAGCATGTATTCTTGCTTAATACAGCGAAACTACCTGTTTTAGACCGAAACGAGCTAAATCATCACACATCGGTTTTACAAGTGTTCCTCTGATACGCGTCAAAACTTTTTCTCTTATAACTGCGCGAAAAGCATGTATTCGTGCTTAATACAACGAAACAAGCTGTTTTAGACCGAAACGAGCTAAATCACAACACATCGGTTTTACAAGTGTCTCTCTAATACGCGTCAAAACCTTTTCTTCTATAACTGCGCGGTAAAGCATGTATTCGTGCTTAATACAACGAAACAAGCTGTTTTAGACCGAAACGAGCTAAATCCGAACACATCGGTTTTACAAGTATTCCTGTGACACGCGTCAAAACTTTCTCTTATAACTGCGCGAAAAGCATGTATTCTTGCTTAATACAGCGAAACAAGCTGTTTTAGACCGAAACGAGCTAAATCACAACACATCGGTTTTACAAGTGTTCCTCTGATACGCGTCAAAACTTTTTCTCGTATAACTGCGCGAAAAGCATGTATTCTTGCTTAATACAACGAAACAAGCTGTTTTAGACCGAAACGAGCTTAATCAAAACACATCGGTTTTACAAGTGTTCCTCTGATACGCGTCAAAACTTTTTCTCTTATAACTGCGCGAAAAGCATGTATTCGTGCTTAGTCCAACGAAACAAGCTGTTTTAGACCGAAACGAGGTAAATCTGAAAACATCGGTTTTACAAGTGTCCCTGTGACATGCCTTTAAAACTTTTTCTCTTATAACTGCGCGAAAAGCATGTATTCGTGCTTAATACAACGAAACAAGCTGTTTTAGACCGAAATGAGCTAAATCTGAACACATCGGTTTTACAAGTGTCCCTGTGACACGCTTCAAAACTTTTTCTCTTATAACTGCGCGAAAAGCATGTATTCTTGCTTAATACAGCGAAACAAGCTGTTTTAGACCGAAACGAGCTAAATCACAACACATCGGTTTTACAAGTTTTCCTCTGATACGCGTCAAAATTTTTCTCTTATAACTGCGCGAAAAGCATGTATTCGTGCCTAATACAACGAAACAAGCTGTTTTAGACCGAAACGAGCTAAATCACTACACATCGGTTTTACAAGTGATCCTCTGATACGCGTCAAAACTTTTTCTCTTATAACTGCGCGAAAAGCATGTATTCGTGCTTAATACAACGAAACAAGCTGTTTTAGACCGAAACGAGCTAAATCACACCACATCGGTTTTACAAGTGTCTCTCTAATACGCGTCGAAACTTTTTCTTCTATAACGGCGCGTAAAGCATGTATTCGTGCTTAAATCAACGAAACAAGCTGTTTTAGACCGAAACTAGCTAAGTCTGAACACATCGGTTTTACAAGTGTCCCTGTGACACGCGTCAAAATTTTTTCTCTTATAACTGCGCGAAAAGCATGTATTCTTGCTTAATACAGCGAAGCAAGCTGTTTTAGACCGAAACGAGCTAAATCACAACACATCGGTTTTACAAGTGTTCCTCTGATACGCGTCAAAACTTTTTCTCTTATAACTGCGCGAAAAGCATGTATTCTTGCTTAATACAACGAAACAAGCTGTTTTAGACCGAAACGAGCTAAATCACAACACATCGGTTTTACAAGTATTCCTCTGATACGCGTCTAAACTTTTTCTCTTATAACTGCGCGAAAAGCATGTATTCGTGCTTAATACGACGAAACAAGCTGTTTTAGACCGAAACGAGCTAAATCACCACGCATCGGTTTTACAAGTGTTCCTCTGATACGCGTCAAAACGTTTTCTCTTATAACTGCGCGAAAAGCATGTATTCGTGCTTAATACAACGAAACAAGCTGTTTTAGACCGAAACGAGCTAAATTACAACACATCGGTTTTACAAGTGTCCCTGTGACACGCGTCAAAATTTTTTCTCTTATAACTGCGCGAAAAGCATGTATTCTTGCTTAATACAGCGAAACAAGCGGTTTTAGACCGAAACGAGCTAAATCACAACACATCGGTTTTACAAGTGTTCCTCTGATACGCGTCAAAATTTTTCTTCTATAACTGCGCGAAAACCATGTATTCTTGCTTAAAACAACGAAACAAGCTGTTTTATACCAAAACGAGCTGTATCTGAACACATCGGATTTACAAGTATCCACGTGATACTCGTCAAAACTTTTTTCTCTTATAACTGCGCGAAAAGCATGTATTCGTGCTTAGTCCAACGAAACAAGCTGTTTTAGACCGAAACGAGGTAAATCTGAACACATCGGTTTTACAAGTGTCCCTGTGACAAGCCTTTAAAACTTTTTCTCTTATAACTGCGCGAAAAGCATGTATTCCTGCTTAATACAGCGAAACAAGCTAAGCTGTTTTAGACTGAAACGAGCTAAATCACAACACATCGGTTTTACAAGTGTCTCTCTAATACGCGTCAAAACTTTTTCTTCTATAACTGCGCGTAAAGCATGTATTCGTGCTTAAATCAACGAAACAAGCTGTTTTAGACCGAAACGAGCTAAATCTGAACACATCGGTTTTACAAGTGTCCCTGTGACACGCGTCAAAATTTTTTCTCTTATAACTGCGCGAAAAGCATGCATTCTTGCTTAATACAGCGAAACAAGCTGTTTTAGACCGAAACGAGCTAAATCACAACACATCGGTTTTACAAGTGTTCCTCTGATACGCGTCAAAACTTTTTCTCTTATAACTGCGCGAAAAGCATGTATTCTTGCTTAATACAACGAAACAAGCTGTTTTAGACCGAAACGAGCTAAATCACAACACATCGGTTTTACAAGTATTCCTCTGATACGCGTCTAAACTTTTTCACTTATAACTGCGCGAAAAGCATGTATTCGTGCTTAATACAGCGAAACAAGCTGTTTTAGACCGAAACGAGCTATATCACAACACATCGGTTTTACAAGTGTTCCTCGGATACGCGTCAAAACTTTTTCTTCTATAACTGCGCGAAAAGCATGTATTCTTGCTTAAAACAACGAAACAAGCTGTTTTATACCAAAATGAGCTGTATCTGAACACATCGGTTTTACAAGTATCCACGTGATACTCGTCAAAACGTTTTTCTCTTATAACTGCGCGAAAAGCATGTATTCGTGCTTAGTCCAACGAAACAAGCTGTTTTAGACCGAAACGAGGTAAATCTGAACACATCGGTTTTACAAGTTTTCCTCTGATACGCGTCAAAATTTTTCTCTTATAACTGCGCGAAAAGCATGTATTCGTGCCTAATACAACGAAACAAGCTGTTTTAGACCGAAACGAGCTAAATCACAACACATCGGTTTTACAAGTGATCCTCTGATACGCGTCAAAACTTTTTCTCTTATAACTGCGCGAAAAGCATGTATTCGTGCTTAATACAACGAAACAAGCTGTTTTAGACCGAAACGAGCTAAGTCACACCACATCGGTTTTACAAGTGTCTCTCTAATACGCGTCGAAACTTTTTCTTCTATAACGGCGCGTAAAGCATGTATTCGTGCTTAAATCAACGAAACAAGCTGTTTTAGACCGAAACTAGCTAAGTCTGAACACATCGGTTTTACAAGTGTCCCTGTGACACGCGTCAAAATTTTTTCTCTTATAACTGCGCGAAAAGCATGTATTCTTGCTTAATACAGCGAAACAAGCTGTTTTAGACCGAAACGAGCTAAATCACAACACATCGGTTTTACAAGTGTTCCTCTGATACGCGTCAAAACTTTTTCTCTTATAACTGCGCGAAAAGCATGTATTCTTGCTTAATACAACGAAACAAGCTGTTTTAGACCGAAACGAGCTAAATCACAACACATCGGTTTTACAAGTATTCCTCTGATACGCGTCTAAACTTTTTCTCTTATAACTGCGCGAAAAAGCATGTATTCGTGCTTAACACGACGAAACAAGCTGTTTTAGACCGAAACGAGCTAAATCACCACGCATCGGTTTTACAAGTGTTCCTCTGATACGCGTCAAAACTTTTTCTCTTATAACTGCGCGAAAAGCATGTATTCGTGCTTAATACAACGAAACAAGCTGTTTTAGACCGAAACGAGCTAAATTACAACACATCGGTTTTACAAGTGTCCCTGTGACACGCGTCAAAATTTTTTCTCTTATAACTGCGCGAAAACATGTATTCTTGCTTAATACAGCGAAACAAGCTGTTTTAGACCGAAACGAGCTAAATCACAACACATCGTTTTACAAGTGTTCCTCTGATACGCCGTCAAAACTTTTTCTCTTATAACTGCGCGAAAAGCATGTATTCTTGCTTAATACAACGAAACAAGCTGTTTTAGACCGAAACGAGCTAAATCACAACACATCGGTTTTACAAGTATTCCTCTGATACGCGTCTAAACTTTTTCTCTTATAACTGCGCGAAAAGCATGTATTCGTGCTTAATACAACGAAACAAGCTGTTTTAGACCGAAACGAGCTATATCACAACACATCGGTTTTACAAGTGTTCCTCGGATACGCGTCAAAACTTTTTCTTCTATAACTGCGCGAAAAGCATGTATTCTTGCTTAAAACAACGAAACAAGCTGTTTTATACCAAAATGAGCTGTATCTGAACACATCGGTTTTACAAGTATCCACGTGATACTCGTCAAAACTTTTTTCTCTTATAACTGCGCGAAAAGCATGTATTCGTGCTTAGTCCAACGAAACAAGCTGTTTTAGACCGAAACGAGGTAAATCTGAACACATCGGTTTTACAAGTTTTCCTCTGATACGCGTCAAAATTTTTCTCTTATAACTGCGCGAAAAGCATGTATTCGTGCCTAATACAACGAAACAAGCTGTTTTAGACCGAAACGAGCTAAATCACAACACATCGGTTTTACAAGTGATCCTCTGTACGCGTCAAAACTTTTTCTCTTATAACTGCGCGAAAAGCAATGTATTCGTGCTTAATACAACGAAACAAGCTGTTTTAGACCGAAACGAGCTAAGTCACACCACATCGGTTTTACAAGTGTCTCTCTAATACGCGTCGAAACTTTTTCTTCTATAACGGCGCGTAAAGCATGTATTCGTGCTTAAATCAACGAAACAAGCTGTTTTAGACCGAAACGAGCTAAATCACAACACATCGGTTTTACAAGTATTCCTCTGATACGCGTCTAAACTTTTTCTCTTATAACTGCGCGAAAAGCATGTATTCGTGCTTACACGACGAAACAAGCTGTTTTAGACCGAAACGAGCTAAATCACCACGCATCGGTTTTACAAGTGTTCCTCTGATACGCGTCAAAACGTTTTCTCTTATAACTGCGCGAAAAGCATGTATTCGTGCTTAATACAACGAAACAAGCTGTTTTAGACCGAAACGAGCTAAATTACAACACATCGGTTTTACAAGTGTCCCTGTGACACGCGTCAAATTTTTTCTCTTATAACTGCGCGAAAAGCATGTATTCTTGCTTAATACAGCGAAACAAGCGGTTTTAGACCGAAACGAGCTAAATCACAACACATCGGTTTTATAAGTGTTCCTCTGATACGCGTCAAAATTTTTCTTCTATAACTGCGCGAAAAGCATGTATTCTTGCTTAAAACAACGAAACAAGCTGTTTTATACCAAAACGAGCTGTATCTGAACACATCGGATTTACAAGTATCCCACGTGATACTCGTCAAAACTTTTTTCTCTTATAACTGCGCGAAAAGCATGTATTCGTGCTTAGTCCAACGAAACAAGCTGTTTTAGACCGAAACGAGGTAAATCTGAACACATCGGTTTTACAAGTGTCCCTGTGACACGCCTTTAAAACTTTTTCTCTTATAACTGCGCGAAAAGCATGTATTCGTGCTTAAATCAACGAAACAAGCTGTTTTAGACCGAAACGAGCTAAATCTGAACACATCGGTTTTACAAGTGTCCCTGTGACACGCGTCAAAATTTTTTCTCTTATAACTGCGCGAAAAGCATGTATTCTTGCTTAATACAACGAAACAAGCTGTTTTAGACCGAAACGAGCTAAATCACAACACATCGGTTTTACAAGTATTCCTCTGATACGCGTCTAAACTTTTTCTCTTATAACTGCGCGAAAAGCATGTATTCGTGCTTAATACAGCGAAACAAGCTGTTTTAGACCGAAACGAGCTATATCACAACACATCGGTTTTACAAGTGTTCCTCTGATACGCGTCAAAACTTTTTCTTCTATAACTGCGCGAAAAGCATGTATTCTTGCTTAAAACAACGAAACAAGCTGTTTTATACCAAAATGAGCTGTATCTGAACACATCGGTTTTACAAGTATCCACGTGATACTCGTCAAAACTTTTTTCTCTTATAACTGCGCGAAAAGCATGTATTCGTGCTTAGTCCAACGAAACAAGCTGTTTTAGACCGAAACGAGGTAAATCTGAACACATCGGTTTTACAAGTGTCCCTGTGACACGCCTTTAAAACTTTTTCTCTTATAACTGCGCGAAAAGCATGCATTCCTGCTTAATACAGCGAAACAAGCTGTTTTAGACCGAAACGAGCTAAATCACAACACATCGGTTTTACAAGTATTTCTCTGATACGCGTCAAGACTTTTTCTCTTATAACTGCGCGAAAAGCATGTATTCTTGCTTAATACAACGAAACAAGCTGTTTTAGACCGAAACGAGCTTAATCAAAACACATCGGTTTTACAAGTGTTGATCTGATACGCGTCTAAACTTTTCTCTTATAACTGCGCGAAAAGCATGTATTCGTGCTTAATACGACGAAACAAGCTGTTTTAGACCGAAACGAGCTAAATCTGAACACATCGGTTTTACAAGTTTTCCTCTGATACGCGTCAAAATTTTTCTCTTATAACTGCGCGAAAAGCATGTATTCGTGCTTAATACAACGAAACAAGCTGTTTTAGGCCGAAACGAGCTAAATCACAACACATCGGTTTTACAAGTGATCCTCTGATACGCGTCAAAACTTTTTCTCTTATAACTGCGCGAAAAGCATGTATTCGTGCTTAATACAACGAAACAAGCTGTTTTAGACCGAAACGAGCTAAATCACAACACATCGGTTTTACAAGTGTCTCTCTAAAACGCGTCGAAACGTTTTCTTCTATAACTGCGCGTAAAGCATGTATTCGTGCTTAAATCAACGAAACAAGCTGTTTTAGACCGAAACTAGCTAAGTCTGAACACATCGGTTTTACAAGTGTTCCTCTGATACGCGTCTAAACTTTTTCTCTTATAACTGCGCGAAAAGCAATGTATTCGTGCTTAATACAGCGAAACTACCTGTTTTAGACCGAAACGAGCTAAATCATCACACATCGGTTTTACAAGTGTTCCTCTGATACGCGTCAAAACTTTTTCTCTTATAACTGCGCGAAAAGCATGTATTCGTGCTTAATACAACGAAACAAGCTGTTTTAGACCGAAACGAGCTAAATCACAACACATCGGTTTTACAAGTGTCTCTCTAATACGCGTCAAAACCTTTTCTTCTATAACTGCGCGTAAAGCATGTATTCGTGCTTAATACAACGAAACAAGCTGTTTTAGACCGAAACGAGCTAAATCCGAACACATCGGTTTTACAAGTGTTCCTGTGACACGCGTCAAACTTTCTCTTATAACTGCGCGAAAAGCATGTATTGTTGCTTAATACAGCGAAACAAGCTGTTTTAGACCGAAACGAGCTAAATCACAACACATCGGTTTTACAAGTGTTCCTCTGATACGCGTCAAAACTTTTTCTCGTATAACTGCGCGAAAAGCATGTATTCTTGCTTAATACAACGAAACAAGCTGTTTTAGACCGAAACGAGGTAAATCTGAAAACATCGGTTTTACAAGTGTCCCTGTGACATGCCTTTAAAACTTTTTCTCTGATAACTGCGCGAAAATCATGTATTCGTGCTTAATACAACGAAACAAGCTGTTTTAGACCGAAACGAGGGTAAATCTGAACACATCGGTTTTACAAGTGTCCCTGTGACATGCCTTTAAAACTTTTTCTCTTATAACTGCGCGAAAAGCATGTATTCGTGCTTAATACGACGAAACAAGCTGTTTTAGACCGAAACGAGCTAAATCACCACACATCGGTTTTACAAGTGTTCCTCTGATACGCGTCAAAACTTTTTCTCTTATAACTGCGCGAAAAGCATGTATTCGTGCTTAGTCCAACGAAACAAGCTGTTTTAGACCGAAACGAGGTAAATCTGAACACATCGGTTTTACAAGTGTCCATGTGACACGCCTTTAAAACTTTTTCTCTTATAACTGCGCGAAAAGCATGTATTCCTGCTTAATACAGCGAAACAAGCTGTTTTAGACCGAAACGAGCTAAATCACAACACATCGGTTTTACAATTGTTCCTCTGATACGCGTCAAAACTTTTCTTCTATAACTGCGCGAAAAGCATGTATTCTTGCTTAAAACAACGAAACAAGCTGTTTTAAACCAAAACGAGCTGTATCTGAACCCATCGGATTTACAAGTATCCACGTGATACTCGTCAAAACTTTTTTCTCTTATAACTGCGCGAAAAGCATGTATTCGTGCTTAGTCCAACGAAACAAGCTGTTTTAGACCGAAACAAGGTAAATCTGAACACATCGGTTTTACAAGTGTCCCTGTGACACGCCTTTAAAACTTTTTCTCTTATAACTGCGCGAAAAGCATGTATTCCTGCTTAATGCAGCGAAACAAGCTGTTTTAGACCGAAACGAGCTAAATCACAACACACCGCTTTTACAAGTATTCCTCTGATACGCGTCAAAACTTTTTCTCTTATAACTGCGCGAAAAGCATGTATTCGTGCTTAGTCCAACGAAACAAGCTGTTTTAGACCGAAACGAGGTAAATCTGAAAACATCGGTTTTACAAGTGTCCCTGTGACATGCCTTTAAAACCTTTTCTCTTATAACTGCGCGAAAAGCATGTATTCGTGCTTAATACAACGAAACAAGCTGTTTTAGACCGAAACGAGGTAAATCTGAACACATCGGTTTTACAAGTGTCCCTGTGACATGCCTTTAAAACTTTTTCGCTTATAACTGCGGGAAAAGCATGTATTCGTGCTTAATACAACGAAACAAGCTGTTTTAGACCGAAACGAGCTAAATCTGAACACATCGGTTTTACAAGTGTCCCTGTGACACGCGTCAAAACTTTTTCTCTTATAACTGCGCGAAAAGCATGTATTCTTGCTTAATACAGCGAAACAAGCTGTTTTAGATCGAAACGAGCTAAATCACAACACATCGGTTTTACAAGTGTTCCTCTGATACGCGTCAACACTTTTTCTCTTATAACTGCGCGAAAAGCATGTATTCGTGCTTAATACACCGAAACAAGCTGTTTTGGACCGAAACGAGCTAAATCACAACACATCGGTTTTACAAGTGTTCCTCTGATACGCGTCAAAACTTTTTCTCTTATAACTGCGCGAAAAGCATGTATTCGTGCTTAATACAACGAAACAAGCTGTTTTAGACCGAAACGAGCTAAATCACAACACATCGGTTTTACAAGTGTCTCTCTAATACGCGTCAAAACTTTTTCTTCTATAACTGCGCGTAAAGCATGTATTCGTGCTTAAATCAACGAAACAAGCTGTTTTAGACCGAAACTAGCTAAGTCTGAACACATCGGTTTTACAAGTGTCCCTGTGACACGCGTCACAATTTTTTCTCTTATAACTGCGCGAAAAGCATGTATTCTTGCTTAATACAGCGAAACAAGCTGTTTTAGATCGAAACGAGCTAAATCACAACACATCGGTTTTACAAGTGTTCCTCTGATACGCGTCAAAACTTTTTCTCTTATAACTGCGCGAAAAGCATGTATTCGTGCTTAATACACCGAAACAAGCTGTTTTGGACCGAAACGAGCTAAATCACAACACATCGGTTTTACAAGTGTCTCTCTAATACGCGTCAAAACTTTTTCTCTTATAACTGCGCGAAAAGCATGTATTCTTGCTTAATACAACGAAACAAGCTGTTTTAGACCGAAACGAGCTTAATCAAAACACATCGGTTTTACAAGTGTTCCTCTGATACGCGTCTAAACTTTTTCTCTTATAACTGCGCGAAAAGCATGTATTCGTGCTTAATACGACGAAACAAGCTGTTTTAGACCGAAACGAGCTAAATCTGAACATATCGGTTTTACAAGTCTCCCTGTGACACGCGTCAAAACTTTTTCTCTTATAACTGCGCGAAAAGCATGTATTCTTGCTTAATACAGCGAAACTACCTGTTTTAGACCGAAACGAGCTAAATCATCACACATCGATTTTACAAGTGTTCCTCTGATACGCGTCAAAACTTTTTCTCTTATAACTGCGCGAAAAGCATGTATTCGTGCTTAATACAACGAAACAAGCTGTTTTAGACCGAAACGAGCTAAATCCGAACACATCGGTTTTACAAGTATTCCTGTGACACGCGTCAAAACTTTCTCTTATAACTGCGCGAAAAGCATGTATTCTTGCTTAATACAGCGAAACAAGCTGTTTTAGACCGAAACGAGCTAAATCACAACACATCGGTTTTACAAGTGTTCCTCTGATACGCGTCAAAACTTTTTCTCGTATAACTGCGCGAAAAGCATGTATTCTTGCTTAATACAACGAAACAAGCTGTTTTAGACCGAAACGAGCTTAATCAAAACACATCGGTTTTACAAGTGTTCCTCTGATACGCGTCAAAACTTTTTCTCTTATAACTGCGCGAAAAGCATGTATTCGTGCTTAGTCCAACGAAACAAGCTGTTTTAGACCGAAACGAGGTAAATCTGAAAACATCGGTTTTACAAGTGTCCCTGTGACATGCCTTTAAAACTTTTTCTCTTATAACTGCGCGAAAAGCATGTATTCGTGCTTAATACAACGAAACAAGCTGTTTTAGACCGAAATGAGCTAAATCTGAACACATCGGTTTTACAAGTGTCCCTGTGACACGCTTCAAAACTTTTTCTCTTATAACTGCGCGAAAAGCATGTATTCTTGCTTAATACAGCGAAACAAGCTGTTTTAGACCGAAACGAGCTAAATCACAACACATCGGTTTTACAAGTTTTCCTCTGATACGCGTCAAAATTTTTCTCTTATAACTGCGCGAAAAGCATGTATTCGTGCCTAATACAACGAAACAAGCTGTTTTAGACCGAAACGAGCTAAATCACAACACATCGGTTTTACAAGTGATCCTCTGATACGCGTCAAAACTTTTTCTCTTATAACTGCGCGAAAAGCATGTATTCGTGCTTAATACAACGAAACAAGCTGTTTAAGACCGAAACGAGCTAAATCACACCACATCGGTTTTACAAGTGTCTCTCTAATACGCGCCGAAACTTTTTCTTCTATAACGGCGCGTAAAGCATGCATTCGTGCTTAAATCAACGAAACAAGCTGTTTTAGACCGAAACTAGCTAAGTCTGAACACATCGGTTTTACAAGTGTCCCTGTGACACGCGTCAAAATTTTTTCTCTTATACTGCGCGAAAAGCATGTATTCTTGCTTAATACAGCGAAACAAGCTGTTTTAGACCGAAACGAGCTAAATCACAACACATCGGTTTTACAAGTGTTCCTCTGATACGCGTCAAAACTTTTTCTCTTATAACTGCGCGAAAAGCATGTATTCTTGCTTAATACAACGAAACAAGCTGTTTTAGACCGAAACGAGCTAAATCACAACACATCGGTTTTACAAGTATTCCTCTGATACGCGTCTAAACTTTTTCTCTTATAACTGCGCGAAAAGCATGTATTCGTGCTTAATACGACGAAACAAGCTGTTTTAGACCGAAACGAGCTAAATCACCACGCATCGGCTTTACAAGTGTTCCTCTGATACGCGTCAAAACGTTTTCTCTTATAACTGCGCGAAAAGCATGTATTCGTGCTTAATACAACGAAACAAGCTGTTTTAGACCGAAACGAGCTAAATTACAACACATCGGTTTTACAAGTGTCCCTGTGACACGCGTCAAAATTTTTTCTCTTATAACTGCGCGAAAAGCATGTATTCTTGCTTAATACAGCGAAACAAGCGGTTTTAGACCGAAACGAGCTAAATCACAACACATCGGTTTTACAAGTGTTCCTCTGATACGCGTCAAAATTTTTCTTCTATAACTGCGCGAAAACCATGTATTCTTGCTTAAAACAACGAAACAAGCTGTTTTATACCAAAACGAGCTGTATCTGAACACATCGGATTTACAAGTATCCACGTGATACTCGTCAAAACTTTTTTCTCTTATAACTGCGCGAAAAGCATGTATTCGTGCTTAGTCCAACGAAACAAGCTGTTTTAGACCGAAACGAGGTAAATCTGAACACATCGGTTTTACAAGTGTCCCTGTGACAAGCCTTTAAAACTTTTTCTCTTATAACTGCGCGAAAAGCATGTATTCCTGCTTAATACAGCGAAACAAGCTAAGCTGTTTTAGACTGAAACGAGCTAAATCACAACACATCGGTTTTACAAGTGTCTCTCTAATACGCGTCAAAACTTTTTCTTCTATAACTGCGCGTAAAGCATGTATTCGTGCTTAAATCAACGAAACAAGCTGTTTTAGACCGAAACGAGCTAAATCTGAACACATCGGTTTTACAAGTGTCCCTGTGACACGCGTCAAAATTTTTTCTCTTATAACTGCGCGAAAAGCATGTATTCTTGCTTAATACAGCGAAACAAGCTGTTTTAGACCGAAACGAGCTAAATCACAACACATCGGTTTTACAAGTGTTCCTCTGATACGCGTCAAAACTTTTTCTCTTATAACTGCGCGAAAAGCATGTATTCTTGCTTAATACAACGAAACAAGCTGTTTTAGACCGAAACGAGCTAAATCACAACACATCGGTTTTACAAGTATTCCTCTGATACGCGTCTAAACTTTTTCTCTTATAACTGCGCGAAAAGCATGTATTCGTGCTTAATACAGCGAAACAAGCTGTTTTAGACCGAAACGAGCTATATCACAACACATCGGTTTTACAAGTGTTCCTCGGATACGCGTCAAAACTTTTTCTTCTATAACTGCGCGAAAAGCATGTATTCTTGCTTAAAACAACGAAACAAGCTGTTTTATACCAAAATGAGCTGTATCTGAACACATCGGTTTTACAAGTATCCACGTGATACTCGTCAAAACTTTTTTCTCTTATAACTGCGCGAAAAGCATGTATTCGTGCTTAGTCCAACGAAACAAGCTGTTTTAGACCGAAACGAGGTAAATCTGAACACATCGGTTTTACAAGTTTTCCTCTGATACGCGTCAAAATTTTTCTCTTATAACTGCGCGAAAAGCATGTATTCGTGCCTAATACAACGAAACAAGCTGTTTTAGACCGAAACGAGCTAAATCACAACACATCGGTTTTACAAGTGATCCTCTGATACGCGTCAAAACTTTTTCTCTTATAACTGCGCGAAAAGCATGTATTCGTGCTTAATACAACGAAACAAGCTGTTTTAGACCGAAACGAGCTAAGTCACACCACATCGGTTTTACAAGTGTCTCTCTAATACGCGTCGAAACTTTTTCTTCTATAACGGCGCGTAAAGCATGTATTCGTGCTTAAATCAACGAAACAAGCTGTTTTAGACCGAAACTAGCTAAGTCTGAACACATCGGTTTTACAAGTGTCCCTGTGACACGCGTCAAAATTTTTTCTCTTATAACTGCGCGAAAAGCATGTATTCTTGCTTAATACAGCGAAACAAGCTGTTTTAGACCGAAACGAGCTAAATCACAACACATCGGTTTTACAAGTGTTCCTCTGATACGCGTCAAAACTTTTTCTCTTATAACTGCGCGAAAAGCATGTATTCTTGCTTAATACAACGAAACAAGCTGTTTTAGACCGAAACGAGCTAAATCACAACACATCGGTTTTACAAGTATTCCTCTGATACGCGTCTAAACTTTTTCTCTTATAACTGCGCGAAAAGCATGTATTCGTGCTTAACACGACGAAACAAGCTGTTTTAGACCGAAACGAGCTAAATCACCACGCATCGGTTTTACAAGTGTTCCTCTGATACGCGTCAAAACTTTTTCTCTTATAACTGCGCGAAAAGCATGTATTCGTGCTTAATACAACGAAACAAGCTGTTTTAGACCGAAACGAGCTAAATTACAACACATCGGTTTTACAAGTGTCCCTGTGACACGCGTCAAAATTTTTTCTCTTATAACTGCGCGAAAAGCATGTATTCTTGCTTAATACAGCGAAACAAGCGGTTTTAGACCGAAACGAGCTAAATCACAACACATCGGTTTTACAAGTGTTCCTCTGATACGCGTCAAAATTTTTCTTCTATAACTGCGCGAAAAGCATGTATTCTTGCTTAAAACAACGAAACAAGCTGTTTTATACCAAAACGAGCTGTATCTGAACACATCGGATTTACAAGTATCCACGTGATACTCGTCAAAACTTTTTTCTCTTATAACTGCGCGAAAAGCATGTATTCGTGCTTAGTCCAACGAAACAAGCTGTTTTAGACCGAAACGAGGTAAATCTGAACACATCGGTTTTACAAGTGTCCCTGTGACACGCCTTTAAAACTTTTTCTCTTATAACTGCGCGAAAAGCATGTATTCGTGCTTAAATCAACGAAACAAGCTGTTTTAGACCGAAACGAGCTAAATCTGAACACATCGGTTTTACAAGTGTCCCTGTGACACGCGTCAAAATTTTTTCTCTTATAACTGCGCGAAAAGCATGTATTCTTGCTTAATACAACGAAACAAGCTGTTTTAGACCGAAACGAGCTAAATCACAACACATCGGTTTTACAAGTATTCCTCTGATACGCGTCTAAACTTTTTCTCTTATAACTGCGCGAAAAGCATGTATTCTTCCTAATACAGCGAAACAAGCTGTTTTAGACCGAAACGAGCTATATCACAACACATCGGTTTTACAAGTGTTCCTCTGATACGCGTCTAAACTTTTCTCTTATAACTGCGCGAAAAGCATGTATTCGTGCTTAATACGACGAAACAAGCTGTTTTAGACCGAAACGAGCTAAATCTGAACACATCGGTTTTACAAGTGTCCCTGTGACACGCGTCAAAACTTTTTCTCTTATAACTGCGCGAAAAGCGTGTATTCGTGCTTAATACGACGAAACAAGCTGTTTTAGACCGAAACGAGCTAAATCTGAACACATCGGTTTTACAAGTGTCCCTGTGACACGCCTTTAAAACTTTTTCTCTTATAACTGCGCGAAAAGCATGCATTCCTGCTTAATACAGCGAAACAAGCTGTTTTAGACCGAAACGAGCTAAATCACAACACATCGGTTTTACAAGTATTTCTCTGATACGCGTCTAAACTTTTTCTCTTATAACTGCGCGAAAAGCATGTATTCGTGCTTAATACGACGAAACAAGCTGTTTTAGACCGAAACGAGCTAAATCACCACACATCGGTTTTACAAGTGTTCCTCTGATACGCGTCAAAACTTTTTCTCTTATAACTGCGCGAAAAGCATGTATTCGTGCTTAATACACCGAAACAAGCTGTTTTGGACCGAAACGAGCTAAATCACAACACATCGGTTTTACAAGTGTCTCTCTAATACGCGTCAAAACTTTTTCTCTTATAACTGCGCGAAAAGCATGTATTCTTGCTTAATACAACGAAACAAGCTGTTTTAGACCGAAACGAGCTTAATCAAAACACATCGGTTTTACAAGTGTTGATCTGATACGCGTCTAAACTTTTCTCTTATAACTGCGCGAAAAGCATGTATTCGTGCTTAATACGACGAAACAAGCTGTTTTAGACCGAAACGAGCTAAATCTGAACACATCGGTTTTACAAGTGTCCCTGTGACACGCGTCAAAACTTTTTCTATTATAACTGCGCGAAAAGCGTGTATTCGTGCTTAATACGACGAAACAAGCTGTTTTAGACCGAAACGAGCTAAATCTGAACACATCGGTTTTACAAGTGTTCCTGTGACACGCGTCAAAACTTTTTCTCTTATAACTGCGCGAAAAGCATGTATTCTTGCTTAATGCAGCGAAACTAGCTGTTTTAGACCGAAACGAGCTAAATCACCACACATCGGTTTTACAAGTGTTCCTCTGATACGCGTCAAAACTTTTTCTCTTATAACTGCGCGAAAAGCATGTATTCGTGCTTAATACAACGAAACAAGCTGTTTTAGACCGAAACGAGCTAAATGACCACACATCGGTTTTACAAGTGTTCCTCTGATACGCGTCAAAACTTTTTCTCGTATAACTACGCGAAAAGCATGTATTCTTGCTTAATACAACGAAACAAGCTGTTTTAGACCGAAACGAGCTTAATCAAAACACATCGGTTTTACAAGTGTTCCTCTGATACGCGTCAAAACTTTTTCTCTTATAACTGCGCGAAAAGCATGTATTCTTGCTTAATACAGCGAAACTAGCTGTTTAGACCGAAACGAGCTAAATCACAACACACCGGTTTTACAAGTGTTCCTCTGATACGCGTCAAAACATTTTCTCTTATAACTGCGCGAAAAGCATGTATTCGTGCTTAGTCCAACGAAACAAGCTGTTTTAGACCGAAACGAGGTAAATCTGAAAACATCGGTTTTACAAGTGTCCCTGTGACATGCCTTAAAACTTTTTCTCTTATAACTGCGCGAAAAGCATGTATTCGTGCTTAATACAACGAAACAGGCTGTTTTAGACCGAAACGAGGTAAATCTGAACACATCGGTTTTACAAGTGTCCCTGTGACATGCCTTTAAAACTTTTTCTCTTATAACTGCGCGAAAAGCATGTATTCGTGCTTAATACAACGAAACAAGCTGTTTTAGACCGAAACGAGGTAAATCTGAACACATCGGTTTTACAAGTGTCCCTGTGACACGCGTCAAAACTTTTTCTCTTATAACTGCGCGAAAAGCATGTATTCTTGCTTAATACAGCGAAACAAGCTGTTTTAGACCGAAACTAGCTAAGTCTGAACACATCGGTTTTACAAGTGTCCCTGTGACACGCGTCTAAACTTTTCTCTTATAACTGCGCGAAAAGCATGTATTCGTGCTTAATACGACGAAACAAGCTGTTTTAGACCGAAACGAGCTAAATCACCACACATCGGTTTTACAAGTGTTCCTCTAATACGCGTCAAAACTTTTTCTCTTATAACTGCGCGAAAAGCATGTATTCGTGCTTAATACACCGAAACAAGCTGTTTTGGACCGAAACGAGCTAAATCACAACACATCGGTTTTACAAGTGTTCCTCTGATACGCGTCAACTTTTTCTCTTATAACTGCGCGAAAAGCATGTATTCGTGCTTAATACAACGAAACAAGCTGTTTTAGACCGAAACGAGCTAAATCACAACACATCGGTTTTACAAGTGTCTCTCTAATACGCGTCAAAACTTTTTCTTCTATAACTGCGCGTAAAGCATGTATTCGTGCTTAAATCAACGAAACAAGCTGTTTTAGACCGAAACTAGCTAAGTCTGAACACATCGCTTTTACAAGTGTCCCTGTGACACGCGTCAAAATTTTTTCTCTTATAACTGCGCGAAAAGCATGTATTCTTGCTTAATACAGCGAAACAAGCTGTTTTAGATCGAAACGAGCTAAATCACAACACATCGGTTTTACAAGTGTTCCTCTGATACGCGTCAAAACTTTTTCTCTTATAACTGCGCGAAAAGCATGTATTCGTGCTTAATACACCGAAACAAGCTGTTTTGGACCGAAACGAGCTAAATCACAACACATCGGTTTTACAAGTCTCTCTCTAATACGCGTCAAAACTTTTTCTCTTATAACTGCGCGAAAAGCATGTATTCTTGCTTAATACAACGAAACAAGCTGTTTTAGACCGAAACGAGCTTAATCAAAACACATCGGTTTTACAAGTGTTGATCTGATACGCGTCAAACTTTTTCTCTTATAACTGCGCGAAAAGCATGTATTCGTGCCTAATACGACGAAACAAGCTGTTTTAGACCGAAACGAGCTAAATCTGAACACATCGGTTTTACAAGTGTCCCTGTGACACGCGTCAAAACTTTTTCTCTTATAACTGCGCGAAAATCATGTATTCTTGCTTAATGCAGCGAAACTAGCTGTTTTAGACCGAAACGAGCTAAATCACCACACATCGGTTTTACAAGTGTTCCTCTGATACGCGTCAAAACTTTTTCTCTTATAACTGCGCGAAAAGCATGTATTCGTGCTTAATACAACGAAACAAGCTGTTTTAGACCGAAACAAGCTAAATGACCACACATCGGTTTACAAGTGTTCCTCTGATACGCGTCAAAACTTTTTCTCGTATAACTACGCGAAAAGCATGTATTCTTGCTTAATACAACGAAACAAGCTGTTTTAGACCGAAACGAGCTTAATCAAAACACATCGGTTTTACAAGTGTTCTTTGATACGCGTCAAAACTTTTTCTCTTATAACTGCGCGAAAAGCATGTATTCTTGCTTAATACAGCGAAACTAGCTGTTTAGACCGAAACGAGCTAAATCACAACCACACCGGTTTTACAAGTGTTCCTCTGATACGCGTCAAAACTTTTTCTCTTATAACTGCGCGAAAAGCATGTATTCGTGCTTAGTCCAACGAACAAGCTGTTTTAGACCGAAACGAGGTAAATCTGAAAACATCGGTTTTACAAGTGTCCCTGTGACATGCCTTTTAAACTTTTTCTCTTATAACTGCGCGAAAAGCATGTATTCGTGCTTAATACAACGAAACAGGCTGTTTTAGACCGAAACGAGGTAAATCTGAACACATCGGTTTTACAAGTGTCTCTGTGACATGCCTTTAAAACTTTTTCTCTTATAACAGCGCGAAAAGCATGTATTCGTGCTTAATACAACGAAACAAGCTGTTTTAGACCGAACGAGGTAAATCTGAACACATCGGTTTTACAAGTGTCCCTGTGACACGCGTCAAAACTTTTTCTCTTATAACTGCGCGAAAAGCATGTATTCTTGCTTAATACAGCGAAACAAGCTGTTTTAGACCCGAAACTAGCTGTCTGAACACATCGGTTTTACAAGTGTGCCTGTGACACGCGTCAAAACTTTTTCTCTTATAACTGCGCGAAAAGCATGTATTCTTGCTTAATACAGCGAAACAAGCTGTTTTAGACCGAAACTAGCTGTCTGAACACATCGGTTTTACAAGTGTGCCTGTGACACGCGTCAAAACTTTTTCTCTTATAACTGCGCGAAAAGCATGTATTCTTGCTTAATACAGCGAAACAAGCTGTTTTAGACCGAACGAGCTAAATCACAACACATCGGTTTTACAAGTGTTCCTCTGATACGCGTCAAAACTTTTTCTCTTATAACTGCGCGAAAAGCATGTATTCGTGCTTAATACACCGAAACAAGCTGTTTTGGACCGAAACGAGCTAAATCACAACACATCGGTTTTACAAGTGTTCCTCTGATACGCGTCAAAACTTTTTCTCTTATAACTGTGCGAAAAGCATGTATTCGTGCTTAATACAACGAAACAAGCTGTTTTAGACCGAAACGAGCTAAATCACAACACATCGGTTTTACAACTGTCTCTCTAATACGCGTCAAAACTTTTTCTTCTATAACTGCGCGTAAAGCATGTATTCGTGCTTAAATCAACGAAACAAGCTGTTTTAGACGAAACTAGCTAAGTCTGAACACATCGGTTTTACAAGTGTCCCTGTGACACGCGTCAAAATTTTTTCTGTTATAACTGCGCGAAAAGCATGTATTCTTGCTTAATACAGCGAAACAAGCTGTTTTAGATCGAAACGAGCTAAATCACAACACATCGGTTTTACAAGTGTTCCTCTGATACACGTCAAAACTTTTTCTCTTATAACTGCGCGAAAAGCATGTATTCGTGCTTAATACACCGAAACAAGCTGTTCTGGACCGAAACGAGCTAAATCACAACACATCGGTTTTTACAAGTGTCTCTCTAATACGCGTCAAAACTTTTCTCTTATAACTGCGCGAAAAGCATGTATTCTTGCTTAATACAACGAAACAAGCTGTTTAGACCGAAACGAGCTTAATCAAAACACATCGGTTTTACAAGTGTTCCTCTGATACGCGTCAAAACTTTTTCTCTTATAACTGCGCGAAAAGCATGTATTCTTGCTTAATACAGCGAAACTATCTGTTTAGACCGAAACGAGCTAAATCACAACACACCGGTTTTACAAGTGTTCCTCTGATACGCGTCAAAACATTTTCTCTTATAACTGCGCGAAAAGCATGTATTCGTGCTTAGTCCAACGAAACAAGCTGTTTTAGACCGAAACGAGGTAAATCTGAAAACATCGGTTTTACAAGTGTCCCTGTGACATGACTTTAAAACTTTTTCTCTTATAACTGCGCGAAAAGCATGTATTCGTGCTTAATACAACGAAACAGGCTGTTTTAGACCGAAACGAGGTAAATCTGAACACATCGGTTTTACAAGTGTCCCTGTGACATGCCTTTAAAACTTTTTCTCTTATAACTGCGCGAAAAGCATGTATTCGTGCTTAATACAACGAAACAAGCTGTTTTAGACCGAAACGAGGTAAATCTGAACACATCGGTTTTACAAGTGTCCCTGTGACACGCGTCAAAACTTTTTCTCTTATAACTGCGCGAAAAGCATGTATTCTTGCTTAATACAGCGAAACAAGCTGTTTTAGACCGAAACTAGCTAAGTCTGAACACATCGGTTTTACAAGTGTCCCGGTGACACGCGTCTAAACTTTTTCTCTTATAACTGCGCGAAAAGCATGTATTCGTGCTTAATACGACGAAACAAGCTGTTTTAGACCGAAACGAGCTAAATCACCACACATCGGTTTTACAAGTGTTCCTCTAATACGCGTCAAAACTTTTTCTCTTATAACTGCGCGAAAAGCATGTATTCGTGCTTAATACACCGAAACAAGCTGTTTTGGACCGAAACGAGCTAAATCACAACACATCGGTTTTACAAGTGTTCCTCTGATACGCGTCAACATTTTCTCTTATAACTGCGCGAAAAGCATGTATTCGTGCTTAATACAACGAAACAAGCTGTTTTAGACCGAAACGAGCTAAATCACAACACATCGGTTTTACAAGTGTCTCTCTAATACGCGTCAAAACTTTTTCTTCTATAACTGCGCGTAAAGCATGTATTCGTGCCTAAATCAACGAAACAAGCTGTTTTAGACCGAAACTAGCTAAGTCTGAACACATCGCTTTTACAAGTGTCCCTGTGACACGCGTCAAAATTTTTTCTCTTATAACTGCGCGAAAAGCATGTATTCTTGCTTAATACAGCGAAACAAGCTGTTTTAGATCGAAACGAGCTAAATCACAACACATCGGTTTTACAACTGTCTCTCTAATACGCGTCAAAACTTTTTCTTCTATAACTGCGCGTAAAGCATGTATTCGTGCTTAAATCAACGAAACAAGCTGTTTTAGACCGAAACTAGCTAAGTCTGAACACATCGGTTTTACAAGTGTCCCTGTGACACGCGTCAAAATTTTTTCTGTTATAACTGCGCGAAAAGCATGTATTCTTGCTTAATACAGCGAAACAAGCTGTTTTAGATCGAAACGAGCTAAATCACAACACATCGGTTTTACAAGTGTTCCTCTGATACACGTCAAAACTTTTTCTCTTATAACTGCGCGAAAAGCATGTATTCGTGCTTAATACACCGAAACAAGCTGTTCTGGACCGAAACGAGCTAAATCACAACACATCGGTTTTACAAGTGTCTCTCTAATACGCGTCAAAACTTTTTCTCTTATAACTGCGCGAAAAGCATGTATTCTTGCTTAATACAACGAAACAAGCTGTTTTAGACCGAAACGAGCTTAATCAAAACACATCGGTTTTACAAGTGTTCCTCTGATACGCGTCAAAACTTTTTCTCTTATAACTGCGCGAAAAGCATGTATTCTTGCTTAATACAGCGAAACTATCTGTTTAGACCGAAACGAGCTAAATCACAACACACCGGTTTTACAAGTGTTCCTCTGATACGCGTCAAAACATTTTCTCTTATAACTGCGCGAAAAGCATGTATTCGTGCTTAGTCCAACGAAACAAGCTGTTTTAGACCGAAACGAGGTAAATCTGAAAACATCGGTTTTACAAGTGTCCCTGTGACATGACTTTAAAACTTTTTCTCTTATAACTGCGCGAAAAGCATGTATTCGTGCTTAATACAACGAAACAGGCTGTTTTAGACCGAAACGAGGTAAATCTGAACACATCGGTTTTACAAGTGTCCCTGTGACATGCCTTTAAAACTTTTTCTCTTATAACTGCGCGAAAAGCATGTATTCGTGCTTAATACAACGAAACAAGCTGTTTTAGACCGAAACGAGGTAAATCTGAACACATCGGTTTTACAAGTGTCCCTGTGACACGCGTCAAAACTTTTTCTCTTATAACTGCGCGAAAAGCATGTATTCTTGCTTAATACAGCGAAACAAGCTGTTTTAGACCGAAACTAGCTAAGTCTGAACACATCGGTTTTACAAGTGTCCCTGTGACACGCGTCTAAACTTTTTCTCTTATAACTGCGCGAAAAGCATGTATTCGTGCTTAATACGACGAAACAAGCTGTTTTAGACCGAAACGAGCTAAATCACCACACATCGGTTTTACAAGTGTTCCTCTAATACGCGTCAAAACTTTTTCTCTTATAACTGCGCGAAAAGCATGTATTCGTGCTTAATACACCGAAACAAGCTGTTTTGGACCGAAACGAGCTAAATCACAACACATCGGTTTTACAAGTGTTCCTCTGATACGCGTCAACATTTTCTCTTATAACTGCGCGAAAAGCATGTATTCGTGCTTAATACAACGAAACAAGCTGTTTTAGACCGAAACGAGCTAAATCACAACACATCGGTTTTACAAGTGTCTCTCTAATACGCGTCAAAACTTTTTCTTCTATAACTGCGCGTAAAGCATGTATTCGTGCTTAAATCAACGAAACAAGCTGTTTTAGACCGAAACTAGCTAAGTCTGAACACATCGCTTTTACAAGTGTCCCTGTGACACGCGTCAAAATTTTTTCTCTTATAACTGCGCGAAAAGCATGTATTCTTGCTTAATACAGCGAAACAAGCTGTTTTAGATCGAAACGAGCTAAATCACAACACATCGGTTTTACAAGTGTTCCTCTGATACGCGTCAAAACGTTTTCTCTTATAACTGCGCGAAAAGCATGTATTCGTGCTTAATACACCGAAACAAGCTGTTTTGGACCGAAACGAGCTAAATTACAACACATCGGTTTTACAAGTCTCTCTCTAATACGCGTCAAAACTTTTTCTCTTATAACTGCGCGAAAAGCATGTATTCTTGCTTAATACAACGAAACAAGCTGTTTTAGACCGAAACGAGCTTAATCAAAACACATCGGTTTTACAAGTGTGGATCTGATACGCGTCAAAACTTTTTCTCTTATAACTGCGCGAAAAGCATGTATTCGTGCCTAATACGACGAAACAAGCTGTTTTAGACCGAAACGAGCTAAATCTGAACACATCGGTTTTACAAGTGTCCCTGTGACACGCGTCAAAACTTTTTCTCTTATAACTGCGCGAAAAGCATGTATTCTTGCTTAATGCAGCGAAACTAGCTGTTTTAGACCGAAACGAGCTAAATCACCACACATCGGTTTTACAAGTGTTCCTCTGATACGCGTCAAAACTTTTTCTCTTATAACTGCGCGAAAAGCATGTATTCGCGCTTAATACAACGAAACAAGCTGTTTTAGACCGAAACGAGCTAAATGACCACACATCGGTTTTACAAGTGTTCCTCTGATACGCGTCAAAACTTTTTCTCGTATAACTACGCGAAAAGCTTGTATTCTTGCTTAATACAACGAAACAAGCTATTTTAGACCGAAACGAGCTTAATCAAAACACATCGGTTTTACAAGTGTTCCTTTGATACGCGTCAAAACTTTTTCTCTTATAACTGCGCGAAAAGCATGTATTCTTGCTTAATACAGCGAAACTAGCTGTTTAGACCGAAACGAGCTAAATCACAACACACCGGTTTTACAAGTGTTCCTCTGATACGCGTCAAAACTTTTTCTCTTATAACTGCGCGAAAAGCATGTATTCGTGCTTAGTCCAACGAAACAAGCTGTTTTAGACCGAAACGAGGTAAATCTGAAAACATCGGTTTTACAAGTGTCCCTGTGACATGCCTTTTAAACTTTTTCTCTTATAACTGCGCGAAAAGCATGTATTCGTGCTTAATACAACGAAACAGGCTGTTTTAGACCGAAACGAGGTAAATCTGAACACATCGGTTTTACAAGTGTCCCTGTGACATGCCTTTAAAACTTTTTCTCTTATAACAGCGCGAAAAGCATGTATTCGTGCTTAATACAACGAAACAAGCTGTTTTAGACCGAAACGAGGTAAATCTGAACACATCGGTTTTACAAGTGTCCCTGTGACACGCGTCAAAACTTTTTCTCTTATAACTGCGCGAAAAGCATGTATTCTTGCTTAATACAGCGAAACAAGCTGTTTTAGACCGAAACTAGCTGTCTGAACACATCGGTTTTACAAGTGTGCCTGTGACACGCGTCAAAACTTTTTCTCTTATAACTGCGCGAAAAGCATGTATTCTTGCTTAATACAGCGAAACAAGCTGTTTTAGACCGAAACGAGCTAAATCACAACACATCGGTTTTACAAGTGTTCCTCTGATACGCGTCAAAACTTTTTCTCTTATAACTGCGCGAAAAGCATGTATTCGTGCTTAATCACCGAAACAAGCTGGTTCTGGACCGAACGAGCTAAATCACAACACATCGGTTTTACAAGTGTTCCTCTGATACGCGTCAAAACTTTTTCTCGTATAACTACGCGAAAACCATGTATTCTTGCTTAATACAACGAAACAAGCTGTTTTAGACCGAAACGAGCTTAATCAAAACACATCGGTTTTACAAGTGTTCCTTTGATACGCGTCAAACTTTTTCTCTTATAACTGCGCGAAAGCATGTATTCTTGCTTAATACAGCGAAACTAGCTGTTTAGACCGAAACGAGCTAAATCACAACACACCGGTTTTTACAAGTGTTCCTCTGATACGCGTCAAAACTTTTTCTCTTATAACTGCGCGAAAAGCATGTATTCGTGCTTAGTCCAACGAAACAAGCTGTTTTAGACCGAAACGAGGTAAATCTGAAAACATCGGTTTTACAAGTGTCCCTGTGACATGCCTTTTAAACTTTTTCTCTTATAACTGCGCGAAAAGCATGTATTCGTGCTTAATACAACGAAACAGGCTGTTTTAGACCGAAACGAGGTAAATCTGAACACATCGGTTTTACAAGTGTCCCTGTGACATGCCTTTAAAACTTTTTCTCTTATAACAGCGCGAAAAGCTTGTATTCTTGCTTAATACAGCGAAACAAGCTGTTTTAGACCGAAACTAGCTGTCTGAACACATCGGTTTTACAAGTGTGCCTGTGACACGCGTCAAAACTTTTTCTCTTATAACTGCGCGAAAAGCATGTATTCGTGCTTAATACACCGAAACAAGCTGTTTTGGACCGAAACGAGCTAAATCACAACACATCGGTTTTACAAGTGTCTCTCTAATACGCGTCAAAACTTTTCTCTTATAACTGCGCGAAAAGCATGTATTCTTGCTTAATACAACGAAACAAGCTGTTTTAGACCGAAACGAGCTTAATCAAAACACATCGGTTTTACAAGTGTTCCTCTGAACGCGTCCTAAACTTTTTCTCTTATAACTGCGCGAAAAGCATGTATTCGTGCTTAATACGACGAAACAAGCTGTTTTAGACCGAAACGAGCTAAATCTGAACATATCGGTTTTACAAGTCTCCCTGTGACACGCGTCAAAACTTTTTCTCTTATAACTGCGCGAAAAGCATGTATTCTTGCTAATACAGCGAAACAAGCTGTTTTAGACCGAAACGAGCTAAATCACAACACATCGGTTTTACAAGTGTTCCTCTGATACGCGTCAAAACTTTTTTTCTTATAACTGCGCGAAAAGCATGTATTCGTGCTTAGTCCAACGAAACAAGCTGTTTTAGACCGAAACGAGGTAATCTGAAAACATCGGTTTTACAAGTGTCCCTGTGACATGCCTTTAAATCTTTTTCTCTTATAACTGCGCGAAAAGCATGTATTCGTGCTTAATACAACGAAACAGGCTGTTTTAGGACCGAAACGAGGTAAATCTGAACACATCGGTTTTACAAGTGTCCCTGTGACATGCCTTTAAAACTTTTTCTCTTATAACAGCGCGAAAAGCATGTATTCGTGCTTAATACAACGAAACAAGCTGTTTTAGACCGAAACGAGGTAAATCTGAACACATCGGTTTTACAAGTGTCCCTGTGACACGCGTCAAAACTTTTTCTCTTATAACTGCGCGAAAAGCATGTATTCTTGCTTAATACAGCGAAACAAGCTGTTTTAGACCGAAACGAGCTAAATC
This sequence comes from Amblyomma americanum, assembly GCF_052857255.1. Lineage (NCBI taxonomy): Eukaryota > Metazoa > Arthropoda > Arachnida > Ixodida > Ixodidae > Amblyomma > Amblyomma americanum. The sequence goes on along the minus strand of NW_027526646.1, from coordinate 131,006 downwards.
ACAACACATCGGTTTTACAAGTGTTCCTCTGATACGCGTCAAAACTTTTTCTCTATAACTGAGCGAAAAGCATGTATTCGTGCTTAATACACGAAACAAGCTGTTTTGGACCGAAACGAGCTAAATCAACACACATCGGTTTTACAAGTGTTCCTCTGATACGCGTCAACTTTTTCTCTTATAACTGCGCGAAAAGCATGTATTCGTGCTTAATACAACGAAACAAGCTGGTTTTAGACCGAAACGAGCTAAATCACAACACATCGGTTTTACAAGTGTCTCTCTAATACGCGTCAAAACTTTTTCTCCTATAACTGCGCGTAAAGCATGTATTCGTGCTTAAATCAACGAAACAAGCTGTTTTAGACCGAAACTAGCTAAGTCTGAACACATCGGTTTTACAAGTGTCCTGTGACACGCGTCAAAATTTTTTCTCTTATAACTGCGCGAAAAGCATGTATTCTTGCTTAATACAGCGAAACAAGCTGTTTTAGATCGAAACGAGCTAAATCACAACACATCGGTTTCACAAGTGTTCCTCTGATACGCGTCAAAACTTTTTCTCTTATAACTGCGCGAAAAGCATGTATTCGTGCTTAATACACCGAAACAAGCTGTTTTGGACCGAAACGAGCTTAATCACAACACATCGGTTTTACAAGTGTCCTCTCTAATACGCGTCAAAACTTTTTCTCTATAACTGCGCGAAAAGCATGTATTCTTGCTTAATACAACGAAACAAGCTGTTTTAGACCGAAACGAGCTTAATCAAAACACATCGGTTTTACAAGTGTTGATCTGATACGCGTCAAAACTTTTTCTCTTATAACTGCGCGAAAAGCATGTATTCGTGCCTAATACGACGAAACAAGCTGTTTTAGACCGAAACGAGCTAAATCTGAACACATCGGTTTTACAAGTGTCCTGTGACACGCGTCAAAACTTTTTCTCTTATAAGTGCGCGAAAAGCATGTATTCTTGCTTAATGCAGCGAAACTAGCTGTTTTAGACCGAAACGAGCTAATCACCACACATCGGTTTAACAAGTGTTCCTCTGATACGCGTCAAAACTTTTTCTCTTATAACTGCGCGAAAAGCATGTATTCTTGCTTAATGCAGCGAAACTAGCTGTTTTAGACCGAAACGAGCTAAATCACCACACATCGGTTTTACAAGTGTTCCTCTGATACGCGTCAAAACTTTTTCTCTTATAACTGCGCGAAAAGCATGTATTCGTGCTTAATACAACGAAACAAGCTGTTTTAGACCGAAACGAGCTAAATGACCACACATCGGTTTTACAAGTGTTCCTCTGATACGCGTCAAAACTTTTTCTCGTATAACTACGCGAAAAGCATGTATTCTTGCTTAATACAACGAAACAAGCTGTTTTAGACCGAAACGAGCTTAATCAAAACACATCGGTTTTACAAGTGTTCTTTGATACGCGTCAAAACTTTTTCTCTTATAACTGCGCGAAAAGCATGTATTCTTGCTTAATACAGCGAAACTAGCTGTTAGACCGAAACGAGCTAAATCACAACACACCGGTTTTACAAGTGTTCCTCTGATACGCGTCAAAACTTTTTCTCTTATAACTGCGCGAAAAGCATGTATTCGTGCTTAGTCCAACGAAACAAGCTGTTTTAGACCGAACCGAGGTAAATCTGAAAACATCGGTTTTACAAGTGTCCCTGTGACATGCCTTTTAAACTTTTTCTCTTATAACTGCGCGAAAAGCATGTATTCGTGCTTAATACAACGAAACAGGCTGTTTTTAGACCGAAACGAGGTAAATCTGAACACATCGGTTTTACAAGTGTCCCTGTGACATGCCTTTAAAACTTTTTCTCTTATAACAGTGCGAAAAGCATGTATTCGTGCTTAATACAACGAAACAAGCTGTTTAGACCGAAACGAGGTAAATCTGAACACATCGGTTTTACAAGTGTCCCTGTTGACACGCGTCAAAACTTTTTCTCTTATAACTGCGCGAAAAGCTTGTATTCTTGCTTAATACAGCGAAACAAGCTGTTTTAGACCGAAACTAGCTGTCTGAACACATCGGTTTTACAAGTGTGCCTGTGACACGCGTCAAAACTTTTTCTCTTATAACTGCGCGAAAAGCATGTATTCCTTGCTTAATACAGCGAAACAAGCTGTTTTAGACCGAAACGAGCTAAATCACAACACATCGGTTTTACAAGTGTTCCTCTGATACGCGTCAAAACTTTTTCTCTTATAACTGCGCGAAAAGCATGTATTCGTGCTTAATTCGTGCTTAATACACCGAAACAAGCTGTTTTGGACCGAAACGAGCTAAATCACAACACATCGGTTTTACAAGTGTTCCTCTGATACGCGTCAAAACTTTTTCTCTTATAACTGCGCGAAAAGCATGTATTCGTGCTTAATACAACGAAACAAGCTGTTTTAGACCGAAACGAGCTAAATCACAACACATCGGTTTTACAACTGTCTCTCTAATACGCGTCAAAACTTTTTCTTCTATAACTGCGCGAAAAGCATGTATTCGTGCTTAATACACCGAAACAAGCTGTTTTGGACCGAAACGAGCTAAATCACAACACATCGGTTTTACAAGTGTCTCTCTAATACGCGTCAAAACTTTTTCTCTTATAACTGCGCGAAAAGCATGTATTCTTGCTTAATACAACGAAACAAGCTGTTTTAGACCGAAACGAGCTTAATCAAAACACATCGGTTTTACAAGTGTTCCTCTGATACGCGTCTAAACTTTTTCTCTTATAACTGCGCGAAAAGCATGTATTCGTGCTTAATACGACGAAACAAGCTGTTTTAGACCGAAACGAGCTAAATCTGAACATATCGGTTTTACAAGTCTCCCTGTGACACGCGTCAAAACTTTTTCTCTTATAACTGCGCGAAAAGCATGTATTCTTGCTTAATACAGCGAAACAAGCTGTTTTAGACCGAAACGAGCTAAATCACAACACATCGGTTTTACAAGTGTTCCTCTGATACGCGTCAAAACTTTTTCTCTTATAACTGCGCGAAAAGCATGTATTCGTGCTTAGTCCAACGAAACAAGCTGTTTTAGACCGAAACGAGGTAAATCTGAAAACATCGGTTTTACAAGTGTCCCTGTGACATGCCTTTAAAACTTTTTCTCTTATAACAGCGCGAAAAGCATGTATTCGTGCTTAATACAACGAAACAAGCTGTTTTAGACCGAAACGAGGTAAATCTGAACACATCGGTTTTACAAGTGTCCCTGTGACACGCGTCAAAACTTTTTCTCTTATAACTGCGCGAAAAGCATGTATTCTTGCTTAATACAGCGAAACAAGCTGTTTTAGACCGAAACGAGCTAAATCACAACACATCGGTTTTACAAGTGTTCCTCTGATACGCGTCAACTTTTTCTCTTATAACTGCGCGAAAAGCATGTATTCGTGCTTAATACAACGAAACAAGTTGTTTTAGACCGAAACGAGCTAAATCACAACACATCGGTTTTACAAGTGTCTCTCTAATACGCGTCAAAACTTTTTCTTCTATAACTGCGCGTAAAGCATGTATTCGTGCTTAAATCAACGAAACAAGCTGTTTTAGACCGAAACTAGCTAAGTCTGAACACATCGGTTTTACAAGTGTCCCTGTGACACGCGTCAAAATTTTTTCTCTTATAACTGCGCGAAAAGCATGTATTCTTGCTTAATACAGCGAAACAAGCTGTTTTAGATCGAAACGAGCTAAATCACAACACATCGGTTTCACAAGTGTTCCTCTGATACGCGTCAAAACTTTTTCTCTTATAACTGAGCGAAAAGCATGTATTCGTGCTTAATACACCGAAACAAGCTGTTTTGGACCGAAACGAGCTAAATCACAACACATCGGTTTTACAAGTGTCTCTCTAATACGCGTCAAAACTTTTTCTCTTATAACTGCGCGAAAAGCATGTATTCTTGCTTAATACAACGAAACAAGCTGTTTTAGACCGAAACGAGCTTAATCAAAACACATCGGTTTTACAAGTGTTGATCTGATACGCGTCAAAACTTTTTCTCTTATAACTGCGCGAAAAGCATGTATTCGTGCCTAATACGACGAAACAAGCTGTTTTAGACCGAAACGAGCTAAATCTGAACACATCGGTTTTACAAGTGTGCCTGTGACACGCGTCAAAACTTTTTCTCTTATAACTGCGCGAAAAGCATGTATTCTTGCTTAATACAGCGAAACAAGCTGTTTTAGACCGAAACGAGCTAAATCACAACGCATCGGTATTACAAGTGTTCCACGTGAAACTCGTCAAAAATTTTCTTTATAACTGCGCGAAAAGCATGTATTCTTGCTTAATACAACGAAACAAGCTGTTTTAGACCGAAACGAGCTAAATCACAACACATCGGTTTTACAAGTGTCTCCCTGATAAGCGTCAAAACTTTTTCTTCTATAACTGCGCGTAAAGCATGTATTCTTGCTTAATACAATGAAACAAGCTGTTTTAGACCAAAACGAGCTAGATCTGAACACATCGGTTTTCCAAGTGTCCATGTGATACGCGTCAAACTTTTTCTCTTATAACTGCGCGAAAAGCATGTATTCTTGCTTATTACAACGAAACAAGCTGTTTTAGACCGAAACGAGCTAAATCAAAACACATCGGTTTTACAAGTGTTCCTCTGATACGCGTCAAAACTTTTCTCTTATAACTGCGGCGAAAAGCATGTATTCGTGCTTAATACAACGAAACAAGTTGTTTTAGACCGAAATGAGCTAAATCACAACACATCGGTTTTACAAGTGTTCCTCTGATACGCGTCAAAACTTTTTTGTCTTATAACTGCGCGAAAAGCATGCTTAATACTACGAAACAAGCTGTTTTAGACCGAAACGAGCTAAATCTGAACACATCGGTTTTTACAAGTGTCCCTGTGACACGCGTCAAAACTTTCTTCTCTTATAACTGCGCGAAAAGCATGTATTCTTGCTTAATACAGTGAAACAAGCTGTTTTAGACCGAAACGAGCTAAATCACAACGCATCGGTATTACAAGTGTTCCACGTGAAACTCGTCAAACTTTTTCTTTATAACTGCGACGAAAAGCATGTATTCTTGCTTAATACAACGAAACAAGCTGTTTTAGACCGAAACGAGCTAAATCACAACACATCGGTTTTACAAGTGTCTCCCCTGATACGCGTCAAAACTTTTTCTTCTATAACTGCGCGTAAAGCATGTATTCTTGCTTAATACAATGAAACAAGCTGTTTTAGACCAAAACGAGCTAGATCTGAACACATCGGTTTTCCAAGTGCCATGTGATACGCGTCAAAACTTTTTCTCTTATAACTGCGCGAAAAGCATGTATTCTTGCTTAATACAACGAAACAAGCTGTTTTAGACCGAAATGAGCTAAATCACAACACATCGGTTTTACAAGTGTTCCTCTAATACGCGTCAAAACTTTTTCTCTTATAACTGCGTGAAAAGCATGTATTCTTGCTTAATACAACGAAACAAGCTGTTTTAGACCGAAACGAGCCAAATCACAACACATCGGTATTACAAGTGTTCCACGTGATACTCGTCAAAACTTTTTCTCTTATAACCTGCGCGAAAAGCATGTATTCGTGCTTAATACAACGAAACAAGCTGTTTCAGACCGAAACGAGCTAAATCTGAACACATCGGTTTTACAAGTGTCCCTGTGACACGCGCAAAACTTTTTCTCTTATAACTGCGCGAAAAGCATGTATTCTTGCTTAATACAGCGAAACAAGCTGTTTTAGACCAAAATGAGCTAAATCACAACACATCGAGTTTTACAAGTGTTCCTCTGATACGCGTCAAAACTTTTTCTCTTATAACTGCGCGAAAAGCATGTATTCTTGCTTAATACAGCGAAACAAGCTGTTTTAAAACCGAAACGAGCTTAATCACAACACATCGGTATTACAAGTGTTCCACGTGATACTCGTCAAAAACTTTTTCTCTTATAACTGCGCGAAAAGCATGTATTCGTGCTTAATACAAGGAAACAAGCTGTTTTAGACCGAAACGAGCTAAATCTGAACACATCAGTTGTACAAGTATCCACGTGATACTCGTCAAAACTTTTTCTCTTATAACTGCGCGAAAAGCATGTATTCTTGGTTAATACAGCGAAACAAGCTGTTTTAGGACCGAAACGAGCTAAATCACAACACATCGGTTTTACAAGTGTTCCTCTGATACGCGTCAAAACTTTTTCTCTTATAACTGCGCGAAAAGCATGTATTCTTGCTTAATACAGCGAAACAAGCTGTTTTAGACCGAAATGAGCTAAATCACAACACAATCGGTTTTACAAGTGTTCCTCTGATACGCGTCAAAATTTTTTCTCTTATAACGGCGCGAAAAGCATGTATTCTTGCTTAATACAGCGAAACAAGCTGTTTTAGACCGAAACGAGCTAAATCACAACACATCGGTATTACAAGTGTTCCACGTGATACTCGTCAAAACGTTTTCTCTTATAACTGCGCGAAAAGCATGTATTCGTGCTTAATACAACGAAACAAGCTGTTTTAGACCGAAACGAGCTAAATCTGAACACATCGGTTTTACAAGTATCCACGTGATACTCGTCAAAACTTTTTCTCTTATAACTGCGCGAAAAGCATGTATTTTTGCTTAATACAACGACACAAGCTGTTTTAGACCGAAACGAGCTAAATCACAACACATCGGTTTTACAAGTGTCTCTCTAATACGCAAACTTTTTCTCTTATAACTGCGCGAAAAGCATGTATTCTTGCTTAATACAACGAAACAAGCTGTTTTAGACCGAAACGAGCTAAATCTGAACACATCGGTTTTACAAGTATCCACGTGATACTCGTCAAAACTTTTTCTCTTATAACTGCGCGAAAAGCATGTATTCTTGCTTATTACAACGAAACAAGCTGTTTTAGACCGAAACGAGCTAAATCACAACACATCGGTTTTACAAGTGTCTCTCTAATACGCGTCAAAACTATTTCTTCTATAACTGCGCGTAAAGCATGTATTCGTGCTTAATACAACGAAACAAGTTGTTTTAGACCGAAACGAGCTAAATCTGAACACATCGGTTTTACAAGTATCCACGTGATACTCGTCAAAACTTTTTCTCTTATAACTGCGCGAAAAGCATGTATTCTTGCTTATTACAACGAAACAAGTTGTTTTAGACCGAAACGAGCTAAATCACAACACATCGGTTTTACAAGTGTCTCTCTAATACGCGTCAAAACTTTTTCTTCTATAACTGCGCGTAAAGCATGTATTCGTGCTTAATACAACGAAACAAGTTGTTTTAGACCGAAACGAGCTAAATCTGAACACATCGGTTTTACAAGTGTTCCTGTGACACGCGTCAAAACGTTTTCTCTTATAACTGCGCGAAAATCATGTATTCTTGCTTAATACAGCGAAACAAGCTGTTTTAGACCGAAACGAGCTAAATCACAACACAAAGGTTTTACAAGTGTTCCTCTGATACGCGTCAAAACTTTTTGTCTTATAACTGCGCGAAAAGCATGTATTCTTGCTTAATACTACGAAACAAGCTGTTTTAGACCGAAACGAGCTAAATCTGAACACATCGGTTTTACAAGTATCCACGTGATACTCGTCAAAACTTTTTCTCTTATAACTGCGCGAAAAGCATGTATTTTTGCTTAATACAACGACACAAGCTGTTTTAGACCGAAACGAGCTAAATCACAACACATCGGTTTTACAAGTGTCTCTCTAATACGCAAACTTTTTCTCTTATAACTGCGCGAAAAGCATGTATTCTTGCTTAATACAACGAAACAAGCTGTTTTAGACCGAAACGAGCTAAATCTGAACACATCGGTTTTACAAGTATCCACGTGATACTCGTCAAAACTTTTTCTCTTATAACTGCGCGAAAAGCATGTATTCTTGCTTATTACAACGAAACAAGCTGTTTTAGACCGAAACGAGCTAAATCACAACACATCGGTTTTACAAGTGTCTCTCTAATACGCGTCAAAACTATTTCTTCTATAACTGCGCGTAAGCATGTATTCGTGCTTAATACAACGAAACAAGTTGTTTTAGACCGAAACGAGCTAAATCTGAACACATCGGTTTTACAAGTATCCACGTGATACTCGTCAAAACTTTTTCTCTTATAACTGCGCGAAAAGCATGTATTCTTGCTTATTACAACGAAACAAGTTGTTTTAGACCGAAACGAGCTAAATCACAACACATCGGTTTTACAAGTGTCTCTCTAATACGCGTCAAAACTTTTTCTTCTATAACTGCGCGTAAAGCATGTATTCGTGCTTAATACAACGAAACAAGTTGTTTTAGACCGAAACGAGCTAAATCTGAACACATCGGTTTTACAAGTGTTCCTGTGACACGCGTCCAAAACTTTTTCTCTTATAACTGCGCGAAAAGCATGTATTCTTGCTTAATACAGCGAAACAAGCTGTTTTAGAGACCGAAACGAGCTAAATCACAACACAAAGGTTTTACAAGTGTTCCTCTGATACGCGTCAAAACTTTTTGTCTTATAACTGCGCGAAAAGCATGTATTCTTGCTTAATACTACGAAACAAGCTGTTTTAGACCGAAACGAGCTAAATCTGAACACATCGGTTTTACAAGTGTCCCTGTGACACGCGTCAAAACTTTTTCTCTTATAACTGCGCGAAAAGCATGTATTCTTGCTTAATACAGCGAAACAAGCTGTTTTAGACCGAAACGAGCTAAATCAAAACACATCGTTTTACAAGTGTTCCTCTGATACGCGTCAAAACTTTTTCTCTTATAACTGCGCGAAAAGCATGTATTCGTGCTTAATACAACGAAACAAGCTGTTTTAGACCGAAATGAGCTAAATCACAACACATCGGTTTTACAAGTGTTCCTCTGATACGCGTCAAAACTTTTTCTCTTATAACTGCGCGAAAAGCATGTATTCTTGCTTAATACAGCGAAACAAGCTGTTTTAGACCGAAACGAGCTAAATCACAACACATCGGTATTACAAGTGTTCCACGTGAAACTCGTCAAAACTTTTTCTTTATAACTGCGCGAAAAGCATGTATTCTTGCTTAATACAACGAAACAAGCTGTTTTAGACCGAAACGAGCTAAATCACAACACATCGGTTTTACAAGTGTCTCCCTGATACGCGTCAAAACTTTTTCTTCTATAACTGCGCGTAAAGCATGTATTCTTGCTTAATACAATGAAACAAGCTGTTTTAGACCAAAACGAGCTAGATCTGAACACATCGGTTTTCCAAGTGTCCATGTGATACGCGTCAAAACTTTTTCTCTTATAACTGCGCGAAAAGCATGTATTCTTGCTTAATACAACGAACAAGCTGTTTAGACCGAAATGAGCTAAATCACAACACATCGGTTTTACAAGTGTTCCTCTAATACGCGTCAAAACTTTTTCTCTTATAACTGCGCGAAAAGCATGTATTCTTGCTTAATACAGCGAAACAAGCTGTTTTAGACCGAAACGAGCTAAATCACAACACATCGGTATTACAAGTGTTCCACGTGAAACTCGTCAAAACTTTTTCTCTTATAACTGCGCGAAAAGCATGTATTCTTGCTTAATACAACGAAACAAGCTGTTTTAGACCGATACGAGCTAAATCACAACACATCGGTTTTACAAGTGTCTCCCTGATACGCGTCAAAACTTTTTCTTCTATAACTGCGCGTAAAGCATGTATTCTTGCTTAATACAACGAAACAAGCTGTTTTAGACCGAAACGAGCTATATCTGAACACATCGGTTTTACAATTGTCTCTCTAATACGCGTCAAAACTTTTTCTTCTATAACTGCGCGTAAAGCATGTATTCGTGCCTGATACAACGAAACAAGTTGTTTTAGACCGAAACGAGCTAATCTGAACACATCGGTTTTACAAGTGTCCCTGTGACACGCGTCAAACTTTTTCTCTTATAACTGCGCGAAAAGCATGTATTCGTGCTTAATACAGCGAAACAAGCTGTTTTAGACCGAAACGAGCTAAATCACAACACAAAGGTTTTACAAGTGTTCCTCTGATACGCGTCAAAACTTTTTCTCTTATAACTGCGCGAAAAGCATGTATTCTTGCTTAATACTACGAAACAAGCTGTTTTAGACCGAAACGAGCTAAATCACAACACATCGGTTTTACAAGTGTTCCTCTGAACACGTCTAAACTTTTTCTCTTATAACTGCGCGAAAAGCATGTATTCGTGCTTAATACAACGAAACAAGCTGTTTCAGACCGAAACGAGTTAAATCTGAACACATCGGTTTTACAAGTGTCCCTGTGACACGCGTCAAAACTTTTTCTCTTTTAACTGCGCGAAAAGCATGTATTCTTGCTTAATACAGCGAAACAAGCTGTTTTAGACCAAAATGAGCTAAATCACAACACATCGGTTTTACAAGTGTTCCTCTGATAAGCGTCAAAAACTTTTCTCTTATAACTGCGCGAAAAGCATGTATTCTTGCTTAATACAGCGAAACAAGCTGTTTTTAAAAACCGAAACGAGCTAAATCACAACACATCGGTATTACAAGTGTTCCACGTGATACTCGTCAAAACTTTTTCTCTTACAACTGCGCGAAAAGCATGTATTCGTGCTAATACAAGGAAACAAGCTGTTTTAGACCGAAACGAGCTAAATCTGAACACATCGGTTTTACAAGTATCCACGTGATACTCGTCAAAACTTTTTCTCTTATAACTGCGGGGAAAGCATGTATTCGTGCTTAATACAACGAAACAAGCTGTTTTAGACCGAAACGAGCTAAATCTGAACACATCGATTTTACAAGTATCCACGTGATACTCGTCAAAACTTATTCTCTTATAACTGCGCGAAAAGCATGTATTTTTGCTTAATACAACGAAACAAGCTGTTTTAGACCGAAACGAGCTAAATCACAACACATCGGTTTTACAAGTGTCTCTCTAATACGCAAACTTTTTCTCTTATAACTGCGCGAAAATCATGTATTCTTGCTTAATACAGCGAAACAAGCTGTTTTAGGACCGAAACGAGCTAAATCACAACACAAAGGTTTTACAAGTGTTCCTCTGATACGCGTCAAAACTTTTTGTCTTATAACTGCGCGAAAAGCATGTATTCTTGCTTAATACTACGAAACAAGCTGTTTTAGACCGAAACGAGCTAAATCTGAACACATCGGTTTTACAAGTATCCACGTGATACTCGTCAAAACTTTTTCTCTTATAACTGCGCGAAAAGCATGTATTTTTGCTTAATACAACGACACAAGCTGTTTTAGACCGAAACGAGCTAAATCACAACACATCGGTTTTACAAGTGTCTCTCTAATACGCAAACTTTTTCTCTTATAACTGCGCGAAAAGCATGTATTCTTGCTTAATACAACGAAACAAGCTGTTTAGGACCGAAACGAGCTAAATCTGAACACATCGGTTTTACAAGTATCCACGTGATACTCGTCAAAACTTTTTCTCTTATAACTGCGCGAAAAGCATGTATTCTTGCTTATTACAACGAAACAAGTTGTTTTAGACCGAAACGAGCTAAATCACAAAACATCGGTTTTACAAGTGTCTCTCTAATACGCGTCAAAACTTTTTCTTCTATAACTGCGCGTAAAGCATGTATTCGTGCTTAATACAACGAAACAAGTTGTTTTAGACCGAAACGAGCTAAATCTGAACACATCGGTTTTACAAGTGTTCCTGTGACACGCGTCAAAACTTTTTCTCTTATAACTGCGCGAAAAGCATGTATTCTTGCTTAATACAGCGAAACAAGCTGTTTTAGACCGAAACGAGCTAAATCACAACACAAAGGTTTTACAAGTGTTCCTCTGATACGCGTCAAAACTTTTGTCTTATAAACTGCGCGAAAAGCATGTATTCTTGCTTAATACTACGAAACAAGCTGTTTTAGACCGAAACGAGCTAAATCTGAACACATCGGTTTTACAAGTGTCCCTGTGACACGCGTCAAAACTTTTTCTCTTATAACTGCGCGAAAAGCATGTATTCTTGCTTAATACAGCGAAACAAGCTGTTTTAGACCGAAACGAGCTAAATCAAAACACATCGGTTTTACAAGTGTTCCTCTGATACGCGTCAAAACTTTTTCTCTTATAAACTGCGCGAAAAGCATGTATTCGTGCTTAATACAACGAAAACAAGCTGTTTTAGACCGAAATGAGCTAAATCACAACACATCGGTTTTACAAGTGTTCCTCTGATACGCGTCAAAACTTTTTCTCTTATAACTGCGCGAAAAGCATGTATTCTTGCTTAAATACAGCGAAACAAGCTGTTTTAGACCGAAACGAGCTAAATCACAACACATCGGTATTACAAGTGTTCCACGTGAAACTCGTCAAAACTTTTTCTTTATAACTGCGCGAAAAGCATGTATTCTTGCTTAATACAACGAACAAGCTGTTTTAGACCGAAACGAGCTAAATCACAACACATCGGTTTTTACAAGTGTCTCCCTGATACGCGTCAAAACTTTTTCTTCTATAACTGCGCGTAAAGCATGTATTCTTGCTTAATACAATGAAACAAGCTGTTTTAGACCAAAAACGAGCTAGATCTGAACACATCGGTTTTCCAAGTGTCCATGTGATACGCGTCAAAACTTTTTCTCTTATAACTGCGCGAAAAGCATGTATTCTTGCTTAATACAACGAAACAAGCTGTTTTAGACCGAAATGAGCTAAATCACAACACATCGGTTTTACAAGTGTTCCTCTAATACGCGTCAAAACTTTTTCTCTTATAACTGCGCGAAAAGCATGTATTCTTGCTTAATACAGCGAAACAAGCTGTTTTAGACCGAAACGAGCTAAATCACAACACATCGGTATTACAAGTGTTCCACGTGAAACTCGTCAAAACTTTTTCTCTTATAACTGCGCGAAAAGCATGTATTCTTGCTTAATACAACGAAACAAGCTGTTTTAGACCGATACGAGCTAAATCACAACACATCGGTTTTACAAGTGTCTCCCTGATACGCGTCAAAACTTTTTCTTCTATAACTGCGCGTAAAGCATGTATTCTTGCTTAATACAACGAAACAAGCTGTTTTAGACCGAAACGAGCTATATCTGAACACATCGGTTTTACAATTGTCTCTCTAATACGCGTCAAAACTTTTTCTTCTATAACTGCGCGTAAAGCATGTATTCGTGCCTGATACAACGAAACAAGTTGTTTTAGACCGAAACGAGCTAAATCTGAACACATCGGTTTTACAAGTGTCCCTGTGACACGCGTCAAAACTTTTTCTCTTATAACTGCGCGAAAAGCATGTATTCGTGCTTAATACAGCGAAACAAGCTGTTTTAGACCGAAACGAGCTAAATCACAACACAAAGGTTTTACAAGTGTTCCTCTGATACGCGTCAAAACTTTTTCTTTATAACTGCGGCGAAAAGCATGTATTCTTGCTTAATACTACGAAACAAGCTGTTTTAGACCGAAACGAGCTAAATCACAACACATCGGTTTTACAAGTGTTCCTCTGAACACGTCTAAACTTTTTCTCTTATAACTGCGCGAAAAGCATGTATTCGTGCTTAATACAACGAAACAAGCTGTTTCAGACCGAAACGAGTTAAATCTGAACACATCGGTTTTACAAGTGTCCCTGTGACACGCGTCAAAACTTTTTCTCTTTTAACTGCGCGAAAAGCATGTATTCTTGCTTAATACAGCGAAACAAGCTGTTTTTAGACCAAAATGAGCTAAATCACAACACATCGGTTTTACAAGTGTTCTCTGATAAGCGTCAAAACTTTTTCTCTTATAAACTGCGCGAAAAGCATGTATTCTTGCTTAATACAGCGAAACAAGCTGTTTTAAACCGAAACGAGCTAAATCACAACACATCGGTATTACAAGTGTTCCACGTGATACTCGTCAAAACTTTTTCTCTTACAACTGCGCGAAAAGCATGTATTCGTGCTTAATACAAGGAAACAAGCTGTTTTAGACCGAAACGAGCTAAATCTGAACACATCGGTTTTACAAGTATCCACGTGATACTCGTCAAAACTTTTTCTCTTATAACTGCGCGGAAAGCATGTATTCGTGCTTAATACAACGAAACAAGCTGTTTTAGACCGAAACGAGCTAAATCTGAACACATCGATTTTACAAGTATCCACGTGATACTCGTCAAAACTTATTCTCTTATAACTGCGCGAAAAGCATGTATTTTTGCTTAATACAACGAAACAAGCTGTTTTAGACCGAAACGAGCTAAATCACAACGCATCGGTTTTACAAGTGTCTCTCTAATACGCAAACTTTTTCTCTTATAACTGCGCGAAAAGCATGTATTCTTGCTTAATAAAACGAAACAAGCTGTTTTAGACCGAAACGAGCTAAATCTGAACACATCGGTTTTACAAGTATCCACGTGATACTCGTCAAAACTTTTTCTCTTATAACTGCGCGAAAAGCATGTATTCTTGCTTATTACAACGAAACAAGCTGTTTTAGACCGAAACGAGCTAAATCACAACACATCGGTTTTACAAGTGTCTCTCTATTACGCGTCAAAACTTTTTCTTCTATAACTGCGCGTAAAGCATGTATTCGTGCTTAATACAACGAAACAAGTTGTTTTAGACCGAAACGAGCTAAATCTGAACACATCGGTTTTACAAGTGTTCCTGTGACACGCGTCAAAACTTTTTCTCTTATAACTGCGCGAAAAGCATGTATTCTTGCTTAATACAGCGAAACAAGCTGTTTTAGACCGAAACGAGCTAAATCACAACACAAAGGTTTTACAAGTGTTCCTCTGATACGCGTCAAAACTTTTTGTCTTATAACTGCGCGAAAAGCATGTATTCTTGCTTAATACTACGAAACAAGCTGTTTTAGACCGAAACGAGCTAAATCTGAACACATCGGTTTTACAAGTGTCCCTGTGACACGCGTCAAAACTTTTTCTCTTATAACTGCGCGAAAAGCATGTATTCTTGCTTAATACAGCGAAACAAGCTGTTTTAGACCGAAACGAGCTAAATCAAAACACATCGGTTTTACAAGTGTTCCTCTGATACGCGTCAAAACTTTTTCTCTTATAACTGCGCGAAAAGCATGTATTCGTGCTTAATACAACGAAACAAGCTGTTTTAGACCGAAATGAGCTAAATCACATCACATCGGTTTTACAAGTGTTCCTCTGATACGCGTCAAAACTTTTTGTCTTATAACTGCGCGAAAAGCATGTATTCTTGCTTAATACTACGAAACAAGCTGTTTTAGACCGAATCGAGCTAAATCTGAACACATCGGTTTTACAAGTGTGCCTGTGACACGCGTCAAAACTTTTTCTCTTATAACTGCGCGAAAAGCATGTCTTCTTGCTTAATACAGCGAAACAAGCTGTTTTAGACCGAAACGAGCTAAATCACAACGCATCGGTATTACAAGTGTTCCACGTGAAACTCGTCAAAAATTTTTCTTTATAACTGCGCGAAAAGCATGTATTCTTGCTTAATACAACGAAACAAGCTGTTTTAGACCGAAACGAGCTAAATCACAACACATCGGTTTTACAAGTGTCTCCCTGATAAGCGTCAAAACTTTTTCTTCTATAACTGCGCGTAAAGCATGTATTCTTGCTTAATACAATGAAACAAGCTGTTTTAGACCAAAACGAGCTAGATCTGAACACATCGGTTTTCCAAGTGTCCATGTGATACGCGTCAAAACGTTTTCTCTTATAACTGCGCGAAAAGCATGTATTCTTGCTTATTACAACGAAACAAGCTGTTTTAGACCGAAACGAGCTAAATCAAAACACATCGGTTTTACAAGTGTTCCTCTGATACGCGTCAAAACTTTTTCTCTTATAACTGCGCGAAAAGCATGTATTCGTGCTTAATACAACGAAACAAGTTGTTTTAGACCGAAATGAGCTAAATCACAACACATCGGTTTTACAAGTGTTCCTCTGATACGCGTCAAAACTTTTTGTCTTATAACTGCGCGAAAAGCATGTATTCTTGCTTAATACTACGAAACAAGCTGTTTTAGACCGAAACGAGCTAAATCTGAACACATCGGTTTTACAAGTGTCCCTGTGACACGCGTCAAAACTTTTTCTCTTATAACTGCGCGAAAAGCATGTATTCTTGCTTAATACAGTGAAACAAGCTGTTTTAGACCGAAACGAGCTAAATCACAACGCATCGGTATTACAAGTGTTCCACGTGAAACTCGTCAAAACTTTTTCTTTATAACTGCGCGAAAAGCATGTATTCTTGCTTAATACAACGAAACAAGCTGTTTTAGACCGAAACGAGCTAAATCACAACACATCGGTTTTACAAGTGTCTCCCTGATACGCGTCAAAACTTTTTCTTCTATAACTGCGCGTAAAGCATGTATTCTTGCTTAATACAATGAAACAAGCTGTTTTAGACCAAAACGAGCTAGATCTGAACACATCGGTTTTCCAAGTGCCATGTGATACGCGTCAAAACTTTTTCTCTTATAACTGCGCGAAAAGCATGTATTCTTGCTTAATACAACGAAACAAGCTGTTTTAGACCGAAATGAGCTAAATCACAACACATCGGTTTTACAAGTTTTCCTCTAATACGCGTCAAAACTTTTTCTCTTATAACTGCGTGAAAAGCATGTATTCTTGCTTAATACAACGAAACAAGCTGTTTTAGACCGAAACGAGCCAAATCACAACACATCGGTATTACAAGTGTTCCACGTGATACTCGTCAAAACTTTTTCTCTTATAACTGCGCGAAAAGCATGTATTCGTGCTTAATACTACGAAACAAGCTGTTTTAGACCGAAACGAGCTAAATCACAACACATCGGTTTTACAAGTGTCTCCCTGATAGGCGTCAAAACTTTTTCTCTTATAACTGCGCGAAAAGCATGTATTCGTGCTTAATACAACGAAACAAGCTGTTTCAGACCGAAACGAGCTAAATCTGAACACATCGGTTTTACAAGTGTCCCTGTGACACGCGTCAAAACTTTTTCTCTTATAACTGCGCGAAAAGCATGTATTCTTGCTTAATACAGCGAAACAAGCTGTTTTAGACCGAAATGAGCTAAATCACAACACATCGGTTTTACAAGTGTTCCTCTGATACGCGTCAAAACTTTTTCTCTTATAACGGCGCGAAAAGCATGTATTCTTGCTTAATACAGCGAAACAAGCTGTTTTAGACCGAAACGAGCTAAATCACAACACATCGGTATTACAAGTGTTCCACGTGATACTCGTCAAAACGTTTTCTCTTATAACTGCGCGAAAAGCATGTATTCGTGCTTAATACAACGAAACAAGCTGTTTTAGACCGAAACGAGCTAAATCTGAAAACATCGGTTTTACAAGTATCCACGTGATACTCGTCAAAACTTTTTCTCTTATAACTGCGCGAAAAGCATGTATTTTTGCTTAATACAACGACACAAGCTGTTTTAGACCGAAACGAGCTAAATCACAACACATCGGTTTTACAAGTGTCTCTCTAATACGCAAACTTTTTCTCTTATAACTGCGCGAAAAGCATGTATTCTTGCTTAATACAACGAAACAAGCTGTTTTAGACCGAAACGAGCTAAATCTGAACACATCGGTTTTACAAGTATCCACGTGATACTCGTCAAAACTTTTTCTCTTATAACTGCGCGAAAAGCATGTATTCTTGCTTATTAAAACGAAACAAGCTGTTTTAGACCGAAACGAGCTAAATCACAACACATCGGTTTTACAAGTGTCTCTCTAATACGCGTCAAAACTATTTCTTCTATAACTGCGCGTAAAGCATGTATTCGTGCTTAATACAACGAAACAAGTTGTTTTAGACCGAAACGAGCTAAATCTGAACACATCGGTTTTACAAGTATCCACGTGATACTCGTCAAAACTTTTTCTCTTATAACTGCGCGAAAAGCATGTATTCTTGCTTATTACAACGAAACAAGTTGTTTTAGACCGAAACGAGCTAAATCACAACACATCGGTTTTACAAGTGTCTCTCTAATACGCGTCAAAACTTTTTCTTCTATAACTGCGCGTAAAGCATGTATTCGTGCTTAATACAACGAAACAAGTTGTTTTAGACCGAAACGAGCTAAATCTGAACACATCGGTTTTACAAGTGTTCCTGTGACACGCGTCAAAACTTTTTCTCTTATAACTGCGCGAAAAGCATGTATTCTTGCTTAATACAGCGAAACAAGCTGTTTTAGACCGAAACGAGCTAAATCACAACACAAAGGTTTTACAAGTGTTCCTCTGATACGCGTCAAAACTTTTTGTCTTATAACTGCGCGAAAAGCATGTATTCTTGCTTAATACTACGAAACAAGCTGTTTTAGACCGAAACGAGCTAAATCTGAACACATCGGTTTTACAAGTGTCCCTGTGACACGCGTCAAAACTTTTTCTCTTATAACTGCGCGAAAAGCATGTATTCTTGCTTAATACAGCGAAACAAGCTGTTTTAGACCGAAACGAGCTAAATCAAAACACATCGGTTTTACAAGTGTTCCTCTGATACGCGTCAAAACTTTTTCTCTTATAACTGCGCGAAAAGCATGTATTCGTGCTTAATACAACGAAACAAGCTGTTTTAGACCGAAATGAGCTAAATCACAACACATCGGTTTTACAAGTGTTCCTCTGATACGCGTCAAAACTTTTTCTCTTATAACTGCGCGAAAAGCATGTATTCTTGCTTAATACAGCGAAACAAGCTGTTTTAGACCGAAACGAGCTAAATCACAACACATCGGTATTACAAGTGTTCCACGTGAAACTCGTCAAAACTTTTTCTTTATAACTGCGCGAAAAGCATGTATTCTTGCTTAATACAACGAAACAAGCTGTTTTAGACCGAAACGAGCTAAATCACAACACATCGGTTTTACAAGTGTCTCCCTGATACGCGTCAAAACTTTTTCTTCTATAACTGCGCGTAAAGCATGTATTCTTGCTTAATACAATGAAATAAGCTGTTTTAGACCAAAACGAGCTAGATCTGAACACATCGGTTTTCCAAGTGTCCATGTGATACGCGTCAAAACTTTTTCTCTTATAACTGCGCGAAAAGCATGTATTCTTGCTTAATACAACGAAACAAGCTGTTTTAGACCGAAATGAGCTAAATCACAACACATCGGTTTTACAAGTGTTCCTCTAATACGCGTCAAAACTTTTTCTCTTATAACTGCGCGAAAAGCATGTATTCTTGCTTAATACAGCGAAACAAGCTGTTTTAGACCGAAACGAGCTAAATCACAACACATCGGTATTACAAGTGTTCCACGTGAAACTCGTCAAAACTTTTTCTCTTATAACTGCGCGAAAAGCATGTATTCTTGCTTAATACAACGAAACAAGCTGTTTTAGACCGATACGAGCTAAATCACAACACATCGGTTTTACAATTGTCTCCCTGATACGCGTCAAAACTTTTTCTTCTATAACTGCGCGTTAAAGCATGTATTCTTGCTTAATACAACGAAACAAGCTGTTTTAGACCGAAACGAGCTATATCTGAACACATCGGTTTTACAATTGTCTCTCTAATTACGCGTCAAAACTTTTTCTTCTATAACTGCGTAAAGCATGTATTCGTGGCCTGATACAACGAAACAAGTTGTTTTTAGACCGAAACGAGCTAAATCTGAACACATCGGTTTTACAAGTGTCCCTGTGACACGCGTCAAAACTTTTTCTCTTATACTGCGCGAAAAGCATGTATTCGTGCTTAATACAGCGAAACAAGCTGTTTAGACCGAAACGAGCTAAATCACAACACAAAGGTTTTACAAGTGTTCCTCTGATACGCGTCAAAACTTTTTCTCTTATAACTGCGCGAAAAGCATGTATTCTTGCTTAATACTACGAAACAAGCTGTTTTAGACCGAAACGAGCTAAATCACAACACATCGGTTTTACAAGTGTTCCTCTGAACACGTCTAAACTTTTTCTCTTATAACTGCGCGAAAAGCATGTATTCGTGCTTAATACAACGAAACAAGCTGTTTCAGACCGAAACGAGTTAAATCTGAACACATCGGTTTTACAAGTGTCCCTGTGACACGCGTCAAAACTTTTTCTCTTTTAACTGCGCGAAAAGCATGTATTCTTGCTTAATACAGCGAAACAAGCTGTTTTAGACCAAAATGAGCTAAATCACAACACATCGGTTTTACAAGTGTTCCTCTGATAAGCGTCAAAACTTTTTCTCTTATAACTGCGCGAAAAGCATGTATTCTTGCTTAATACAGCGAAACAAGCTGTTTTAAACCGAAACGAGCTAAATCACAACACATCGGTATTACAAGTGTTCCACGTGATACTCGTCAAAACTTTTTCTCTTACAACTGCGCGAAAAGCATGTATTCGTGCTTAATACAAGGAAACAAGCTGTTTTAGACCGAAACGAGCTAAATCTGAACACATCGGTTTTACAAGTATCCACGTGATACTCGTCAAAACTTTTTCTCTTATAACTGCGCGGAAAGCATGTATTCGTGCTTAATACAACGAAACAAGCTGTTTTAGACCGAAACGAGCTAAATCTGAACACATCGGTTTTACAAGTATCCACGTGATACTCGTCAAAACTTATTCTCTTATAACTGCGCGAAAAGCATGTATTTTTGCTTAATACAACGAAACAAGCTGTTTTAGACCGAAACGAGCTAAATCACAACACATCGGTTTTACAAGTGTCTCTCTAATACGCAAACTTTTTCTCTTATAACTGCGCGAAAAGCATGTATTCTTGCTTAATACAACGAAACAAGCTGTTTTAGACCGAAACGAGCTAAATCTGAACACATCGGTTTTACAAGTATCCACGTGATACTCGTCAAAACTTTTTCTCTTATAACTGCGCGAAAAGCATGTATTCTTGCTTATTACAACGAAACAAGCTGTTTTAGACCGAAACGAGCTAAATCACAACACATCGGTTTTACAAGTGTCTCTCTATTACGCGTCAAAACTTTTTCTTCTATAACTGCGCGTAAAGCATGTATTCGTGCTTAATACAACGAAACAAGTTGTTTTAGACCGAAACGAGCTAAATCTGAACACATCGGTTTTACAAGTGTTCCTGTGACACGCGTCAAAACTTTTTCTCTTATAACTGCGCGAAAAGCATGTATTCTTGCTTAATACAGCGAAACAAGCTGTTTTAGACCGAAACGAGCTAAATCACAACACAAAGGTTTTACAAGTGTTCCTCTGATACGCGTCAAAACTTTTTGTCTTATAACTGCGCGAAAAGCATGTATTCTTGCTTAATACTACGAAACAAGCTGTTTTAGACCGAAACGAGCTAAATCTGAAAACATCGGTTTTACAAGTGTCCCTGTGACACGCGTCAAAACTTTTTCTCTTATAACTGCGCGAAAAGCATGTATTCTTGCTTAATACAGCGAAACAAGCTGTTTTAGACCGAAACGAGCTAAATCAAAACACATCGGTTTTACAAGTGTTCCTCTGATACGCGTCAAAACTTTTTCTCTTATAACTGCGCGAAAAGCATGTATTCGTGCTTAATACAACGAAACAAGCTGTTTTAGACCGAAATGAGCTAAATCACAACACATCGGTTTTACAAGTGTTCCTCTGATACGCGTCAAAACTTTTTGTCTTATAACTGCGCGAAAAGCATGTATTCTTGCTTAATACTACGAAACAAGCTGTTTTAGACCGAATCGAGCTAAATCTGAACACATCGGTTTTACAAGTGTGCCTGTGACACGCGTCAAAACTTTTTCTCTTATAACTGCGCGAAAAGCATGTATTCTTGCTTAATACAGCGAAACAAGCTGTTTTAGACCGAAACGAGCTAAATCACAACGCATCGGTATTACAAGTGTTCCACGTGAAACTCGTCAAAAATTTTTCTTTATAACTGCGCGAAAAGCATGTATTCTTGCTTAATACAACGAAACAAGCTGTTTTAGACCGAAACGAGCTAAATCACAACACATCGGTTTTACAAGTGTCTCCCTGATAAGCGTCAAAACTTTTTCTTCTATAACTGCGCGTAAAGCATGTATTCTTGCTTAATACAATGAAACAAGCTGTTTTAGACCAAAACGAGCTAGATCTGAACACATCGGTTTTCCAAGTGTCCATGTGATACGCGTCAAAACTTTTTCTCTTATAACTGCGCGAAAAGCATGTATTCTTGCTTATTACAACGAAACAAGCTGTTTTAGACCGAAACGAGCTAAATCAAAACACATCGGTTTTACAAGTGTTCCTCTGATACGCGTCAAAACTTTTTCTCTTATAACTGCGCGAAAAGCATGTATTCGTGCTTAATACAACGAAACAAGTTGTTTTAGACCGAAATGAGCTAAATCACAACACATCGGTTTTACAAGTGTTCCTCTGATACGCGTCAAAACTTTTTGTCTTATAACTGCGCGAAAAGCATGTATTCTTGCTTAATACTACGAAACAAGCTGTTTTAGACCGAAACGAGCTAAATCTGAACACATCGGTTTTACAAGTGTCCCTGTGACACGCGTCAAAACTTTTTCTCTTATAACTGCGCGAAAAGCATGTATTCTTGCTTAATACAGTGAAACAAGCTGTTTTAGACCGAAACGAGCTAAATCACAACGCATCGGTATTACAAGTGTTCCACGTGAAACTCGTCAAAACTTTTTCTTTATAACTGCGCGAAAAGCATGTATTCTTGCTTAATACAACGAAACAAGCTGTTTTAGACCGAAACGAGCTAAATCACAACACATCGGTTTTACAAGTGTCTCCCTGATACGCGTCAAAACTTTTTCTTCTATAACTGCGCGTAAAGCATGTATTCTTGCTTAATACAATGAAACAAGCTGTTTTAGACCAAAACGAGCTAGATCTGAACACATCGGTTTTCCAAGTGCCATGTGATACGCGTCAAAACTTTTTCTCTTATAACTGCGCGAAAAGCATGTATTCTTGCTTAATACAACGAAACAAGCTGTTTTAGACCGAAATGAGCTAAATCACAACACATCGGTTTTACAAGTGTTCCTCTAATACGCGTCAAAACTTTTTCTCTTATAACTGCGTGAAAAGCATGTATTCTTGCTTAATACAACGAAACAAGCTGTTTTAGACCGAAACGAGCCAAATCACAACACATCGGTATTACAAGTGTTCCACGTGATACTCGTCAAAACTTTTTCTCTTATAACTGCGCGAAAAGCATGTATTCGTGCTTAATACTACGAAACAAGCTGTTTTAGACCGAAACGAGCTAAATCACAACACATCGGTTTTACAAGTGTCTCCCTGATAGGCGTCAAAACTTTTTCTCTTATAACTGCGCGAAAAGCATGTATTCGTGCTTAATACAACGAAACAAGCTGTTTCAGACCGAAACGAGCTAAATCTGAACACATCGGTTTTACAAGTGTCCCTGTGACACGCGTCAAAACTTTTTCTCTTATAACTGCGCGAAAAGCATGTATTCTTGCTTAATACAGCGAAACAAGCTGTTTTAGACCAAAATGAGCTAAATCACAACACATCGGTTTTACAAGTGTTCCTCTGATACGCGTCAAAACTTTTTCTCTTATAACTGCGCGAAAAGCATGTATTCTTGCTTAATACAGCGAAACAAGCTGTTTTAAACCGAAACGAGCTTAATCACAACACATCGGTATTACAAGTGTTCCACGTGATACTCGTCAAAACTTTTTCTCTTATAACTGCGCGAAAAGCATGTATTCGTGCTTAATACAAGGAAACAAGCTGTTTTAGACCGAAACGAGCTAAATCTGAACACATCAGTTGTACAAGTATCCACGTGATACTCGTCAAAACTTTTTCTCTTATAACTGCGCGAAAAGCATGTATTCTTGGTTAATACAGCGAAACAAGCTGTTTTAGACCGAAACGAGCTAAATCACAACACATCGGTTTTACAAGTGTTCCTCTGATACGCGTCAAAACTTTTTCTCTTATAACTGCGCGAAAAGCATGTATTCTTGCTTAATACAGCGAAACAAGCTGTTTTAGACCGAAATGAGCTAAATCACAACACATCGGTTTTACAAGTGTTCCTCTGATACGCGTCAAAACTTTTTCTCTTATAACGGCGCGAAAAGCATGTATTCTTGCTTAATACAGCGAAACAAGCTGTTTTAGACCGAAACGAGCTAAATCACAACACATCGGTATTACAAGTGTTCCACGTGATACTCGTCGAAACGTTTTCTCTTATAACTGCGCGAAAAGCATGTATTCTTGCTTAATACAACGAAACAAGCTGTTTTAGACCGAAACGAGCTAAATCTGAACACATCGGTTTTACAAGTATCCACGTGATACTCGTCAAAACTTTTTCTCTTATAACTGCGCGAAAAGCATGTATTTTTGCTTAATACAACGACACAAGCTGTTTTAGACCGAAACGAGCTAAATCACAACACATCGGTTTTACAAGTGTCTCTCTAATACGCAAACTTTTTCTCTTATAACTGCGCGAAAAGCATGTATTCTTGCTTAATACAACGAAACAAGCTGTTTTAGACCGAAACGAGCTAAATCTGAACACATCGGTTTTACAAGTATCCACGTGATACTCGTCAAAACTTTTTCTCTTATAACTGCGCGAAAAGCATGTATTCTTGCTTATTACAACGAAACAAGCTGTTTTAGACCGAAACGAGCTAAATCACAACACATCGGTTTTACAAGTGTCTCTCTAATACGCGTCAAAACTATTTCTTCTATAACTGCGCGTAAAGCATGTATTCGTGCTTAATACAACGAAACAAGTTGTTTTAGACCGAAACGAGCTAAATCTGAACACATCGGTTTTACAAGTATCCTCGTGATACTCGTCAAAACTTTTTCTCTTATAACTGCGCGAAAAGCATGTATTCTTGCTTATTACAACGAAACAAGTTGTTTTAGACCGAAACGAGCTAAATCACAACACATCGGTTTTACAAGTGTCTCTCTAATACGCGTCAAAACTTTTTCTTCTATAACTGCGCGTAAAGCATGTATTCGTGCTTAATACAACGAAACAAGTTGTTTTAGACCGAAACGAGCTAAATCTGAACACATCGGTTTTACAAGTGTTCCTGTGACACGCGTCAAAACTTTTTCTCTTATAACTGCGCGAAAAGCATGTATTCTTGCTTAATACAGCGAAACAAGCTGTTTTAGACCGAAACGAGCTAAATCACAACACAAAGGTTTTACAAGTGTTCCTCTGATACGCGTCAAAACTTTTTGTCTTATAACTGCGCGAAAAGCATGTATTCTTGCTTAATACTACGAAACAAGCTGTTTTAGACCGAAACGAGCTAAATCTGAACACATCGGTTTTACAAGTGTCCCTGTGACACGCGTCAAAACTTTTTCTCTTATAACTGCGCGAAAAGCATGTATTCTTGCTTAATACAGCGAAACAAGCTGTTTTAGACCGAAACGAGCTAAATCAAAACACATCGGTTTTACAAGTGTTCCTCTGATACGCGTCAAAACTTTTTCTCTTATAACTGCGCGAAAAGCATGTATTCGTGCTTAATACAACGAAACAAGCTGTTTTAGACCGAAATGAGCTAAATCACAACACATCGGTTTTACAAGTGTTCCTCTGATACGCGTCAAAACTTTTTCTCTTATAACTGCGCGAAAAGCATGTATTCTTGCTTAATACAGCGAAACAAGCTGTTTTAGACCGAAACGAGCTAAATCACAACACATCGGTATTACAAGTGTTCCACGTGAAACTCGTCAAAACTTTTTCTTTATAACTGCGCGAAAAGCATGTATTCTTGCTTAATACAACGAAACAAGCTGTTTTAGACCGAAACGAGCTAAATCACAACACATCGGTTTTACAAGTGTCTCCCTGATACGCGTCAAAACTTTTTCTTCTATAACTGCGCGTAAAGCATGTATTCTTGCTTAATACAATGAAACAAGCTGTTTTAGACCAAAACGAGCTAGATCTGAACACATCGGTTTTCCAAGTGTCCATGTGATACGCGTCAAAACTTTTTCTCTTATAACTGCGCGAAAAGCATGTATTCTTGCTTAATACAACGAAACAAGCTGTTTTAGACCGAAATGAGCTAAATCACAACACATCGGTTTTACAAGTGTTCCTCTAATACGCGTCAAAACTTTTTCTCTTATAACTGCGCGAAAAGCATGTATTCTTGCTTAATACAGCGAAACAAGCTGTTTTAGACCGAAACGAGCTAAATCACAACACATCGGTATTACAAGTGTTCCACGTGAAACTCGTCAAAACTTTTTCTCTTATAACTGCGCGAAAAGCATGTATTCTTGCTTAATACAACGAAACAAGCTGTTTTAGACCGATACGAGCTAAATCACAACACATCGGTTTTACAAGTGTCTCCCTGATACGCGTCAAAACTTTTTCTTCTATAACTGCGCGTAAAGCATGTATTCTTGCTTAATACAACGAAACAAGCTGTTTTAGACCGAAACGAGCTATATCTGAACACATCGATTTTACAATTGTCTCTCTAATACGCGTCAAAACTTTTTCTTCTATAACTGCGCGTAAAGCATGTATTCGTGCCTGATACAACGAAACAAGTTGTTTTAGACCGAAACGAGCTAAATCTGAACACATCGGTTTTACAAGTGTCCCTGTGACACGCGTCAAAACTTTTTCTCTTATAACTGCGCGAAAAGCATGTATTCGTGCTTAATACAGCGAAACAAGCTGTTTTAGACCGAAACGAGCTAAATCACAACACAAAGGTTTTACAAGTGTTCCTCTGATACGCGTCAAAACTTTTTCTCTTATAACTGCGCGAAAAGCATGTATTCTTGCTTAATACTACGAAACAAGCTGTTTTAGACCGAAACGAGCTAAATCACAACACATCGGTTTTACAAGTGTTCCTCTGAACACGTCTAAACTTTTTCTCTTATAACTGCGCGAAAAGCATGTATTCGTGCTTAATACAACGAAACAAGCTGTTTCAGACCGAAACGAGTTAAATCTGAACACATCGGTTTTACAAGTGTCCCTGTGACACGCGTCAAAACTTTTTCTCTTATAACTGCGCGAAAAGCATGTATTCTTGCTTAATACAGCGAAACAAGCTGTTTTAGACCAAAATGAGCTAAATCACAACACATCGGTTTTACAAGTGTTCCTCTGATAAGCGTCAAAACTTTTTCTCTTATAACTGCGCGAAAAGCATGTATTCTTGCTTAATACAGCGAAACAAGCTGTTTTAAACCGAAACGAGCTAAATCACAACACATCGGTATTACAAGTGTTCCACGTGATACTCGTCAAAACTTTTTCTCTTACAACTGCGCGAAAAGCATGTATTCGTGCTTAATACAAGGAAACAAGCTGTTTTAGACCGAAACGAGCTAAATCTGAACACATCGGTTTTACAAGTATCCACGTGATACTCGTCAAAACCTTTTCTCTTATAACTGCGCGGAAAGCATGTATTCGTGCTTAATACAACGAAACAAGCTGTTTTAGACCGAAACGAGCTAAATCTGAACACATCGGTTTTACAAGTATCCACGTGATACTCGTCAAAACTTATTCTCTTATAACTGCGCGAAAAGCATGTATTTTTGCTTAATACAACGAAACAAGCTGTTTTAGACCGAAACGAGCTAAATCACAACACATCGGTTTTACAAGTGTCTCTCTAATACGCAAACTTTTTCTCTTATAACTGCGCGAAAAGCATGTATTCTTGCTTAATACAACGAAACAAGCTGTTTTAGACCGAAACGAGCTAAATCTGAACACATCGGTTTTACAAGTATCCACGTGATACTCGTCAAAACTTTTTCTCTTATAACTGCGCGAAAAGCATGTATTCTTGCTTATTACAACGAAACAAGCTGTTTTAGACCGAAACGAGCTAAATCACAACACATCGGTTTTACAAGTGTCTCTCTAATACGCGTCAAAACTTTTTCTTCTATAACTGCGCGTAAAGCATGTATTCGTGCTTAATACAACGAAACAAGTTCTTTTAGACCGAAACGAGCTAAATCTGAACACATCGGTTTTACAAGTGTTCCTGTGACACGCGTCAAAACTTTTTCTCTTATAACTGCGCGAAAAGCATGTATTCTTGCTTAATACAGCGAAACAAGCTGTTTTAGACCGAAACGAGCTAAATCACAACACAAAGGTTTTACAAGTGTTCCTCTGATACGCGTCAAAACTTTTTGTCTTATAACTGCGCGAAAAGCATGTATTCTTGCTTAATACTACGAAACAAGCTGTTTTAGACCGAAACGAGCTAAATCTGAACACATCGGTTTTACAAGTGTCCCTGTGACACGCGTCAAAACTTTTTCTCTTATAACTGCGCGAAAAGCATGTATTCTTGCTTAATACAGCGAAACAAGCTGTTTTAGACCGAAACGAGCTAAATCAAAACACATCGGTTTTACAAGTGTTCCTCTGATACGCGTCAAAACTTTTTCTCTTATAACTGTGCGAAAAGCATGTATTCGTGCTTAATTCAACGAAACAAGCTGTTTTAGACCGAAATGAGCTAAATCACAACACATCGGTTTTACAAGTGTTCCTCTGATACGCGTCAAAACTTTTTGTCTTATAACTGCGCGAAAAGCATGTATTCTTGCTTAATACTACGAAACAAGCTGTTTTAGACCGAATCGAGCTAAATCTGAACACATCGGTTTTACAAGTGTGCCTGTGACACGCGTCAAAACTTTTTCTCTTATAACTGCGCGAAAAGCATGTATTCTTGCTTAATACAGCGAAACAAGCTGTTTTAGACCGAAACGAGCTAAATCACAACGCATCGGTATTACAAGTGTTCCACGTGAAACTCGTCAAAAATTTTTCTTTATAACTGCGCGAAAAGCATGTATTCTTGCTTAATACAACGAAACAAGCTGTTTTAGACCGAAACGAGCTAAATCACAACACATCGGTTTTACAAGTGTCTCCCTGATAAGCGTCAAAACTTTTTCTTCTATAACTGCGCGTAAAGCATGTATTCTTGCTTAATACAATGAAACAAGCTGTTTTAGACCAAAACGAGCTAGATCTGAACACATCGGTTTTCCAAGTGTCCATGTGATACGCGTCAAAACTTTTTCTCTTATAACTGCGCGAAAAGCATGTATTCTTGCTTATTACAACGAAACAAGCTGTTTTAGACCGAAACGAGCTAAATCAAAACACATCGGTTTTACAAGTGTTCCTCTGATACGCGTCAAAACTTTTTCTCTTATAACTGCGCGAAAAGCATGTATTCGTGCTTAATACAACGAAACAAGTTGTTTTAGACCGAAATGAGCTAAATCACAACACATCGGTTTTACAAGTGTTCCTCTGATACGCGTCAAAACTTTTTGTCTTATAACTGCGCGAAAAGCATGTATTCTTGCTTAATACTACGAAACAAGCTGTTTTAGACCGAAACGAGCTAAATCTGAACACATCGGTTTTACAAGTGTCCCTGTGACACGCGTCAAAACTTTTTCTCTTATAACTGCGCGAAAAGCATGTATTCTTGCTTAATACAGTGAAACAAGCTGTTTTAGACCGAAACGAGCTAAATCACAACGCATCGGTATTACAAGTGTTCCACGTGAAACTCGTCAAAACTTTTTCTTTATAACTGCGCGAAAAGCATGTATTCTTGCTTAATACAACGAAACAAGCTGTTTTAGACCGAAACGAGCTAAATCACAACACATCGGTTTTACAAGTGTCTCCCTGATACGCGTCAAAACTTTTTCTTCTATAACTGCGCGTAAAGCATGTATTCTTGCTTAATACAATGAAACAAGCTGTTTTAGACCAAAACGAGCTAGATCTGAACACATCGGTTTTCCAAGTGCCATGTGATACGCGTCAAAACTTTTTCTCTTATAACTGCGCGAAAAGCATGTATTCTTGCTTAATACAACGAAACAAGCTGTTTTAGACCGAAATGAGCTAAATCACAACACATCGGTTTTACAAGTGTTCCTCTAATACGCGTCAAAACTTTTTCTCTTATAACTGCGTGAAAAGCATGTATTCTTGCTTAATACAACGAAACAAGCTGTTTTAGACCGAAACGAGCCAAATCACAACACATCGGTATTACAAGTGTTCCACGTGATACTCGTCAAAACTTTTTCTCTTATAACTGCGCGAAAAGCATGTATTCGTGCTTAATACAACGAAACAAGCTGTTTTAGACCGAAACGAGCTAAATCTGAACACATCGGTTTTACAAGTGTCCCTGTGACACGCGTCAAAACTTTTTCTCTTATAACTGCGCAAAAAGCATGTATTCTTGCTTATACAACGAAACAAGCTGTTTTAGACCGAAATGAGCTAGATCACAACACATCGGTTTTACAAGTGTTCCTCTGATACGCGTCAAAACGTTTTCTCTTATAACTGCGCGAAAAGCATGTATTCTTGCTTAATACTGCGAAACAAGCTGTTTTAGACCGAAACGAGCTAAATCACAACACATCGGTATTACAAGTGTTCCACGTGATACTCGTCAAAACGTTTTCTCTTATAACTGCGCGAAAAGCATGTCTTCGTGCTTAATACAACGAAACAAGCTGTTTTAGACCGAAACGAGCTAAATCTGAACACATCGGTTTTACAAGTATCCACGTGAAACTCGTCAAAACTTTTTCTCTTATAACTGCGCGAAAAGCATGTATTCTTGCTTAATACAACGAAACAAGCTGTTTTAGACCGAAACGAGCTAAATCACAACACAACGGTTTTACAAGTGTCTCCCTGATACGCGTCAAAACTTTTTCTTCTATAACTGCGCGTAAAGCATGTATTCTTGCTTAATACAACGAAACAAGCTGTTTTAGACCGAAACGAGCTATATCTGAACACATCGGTTTTACAAGTATCCACGTGATACTCGTCAAAACTTTTTCTCTTATAACTGCGCGAAAAGCATGTATTCTTGCCTAATACAACGAAACAAGCTGTTTTAGACCGAAACGAGCTAAATCACAACACATCGGTTTTACAAGTGTCTTTCTAATACGCGTCAAAACTTTTTCTTCTATAACTGCGCGTAAAGCATGTATTCGTGCCTGATACAACGAAACAAGTTGTTTTAGACCGAAACGAGCTAAATCTGAACACATCGGTTTTACAAGTGTCCCTGTTACACGCGTCAAAACTTTTTCTCTTATAACTGCGCGAAAAGCATGTATTCGTGCTTATTACAGCGAAACAAGCTGTTTTAGACCGAAACGAGCTAAATCACAACACAAAGGTTTTACAAGTGTTCCTCTGATACGCGTCAAAACTTTTTCTCTTATAACTGCGCGAAAAGCATGTATTCTTGCTTAATACTACGAAACAAGCTTTTTTAGACCGAAACGAGCTAAATCACAACACATCGGTTTTACAAGTGTTCCTCTGATACACGTCTAAACTTTTTCTCATAACTGCGCGAAAAGCATGTATTCGTGCTTAATACAACGAAACAAGCTGTTTCAGACCGAAACGAGCTAAATCTGAACACATCGGTTTTACAAGTGTCCCTGTGACACGCGTCAAAACTTTTTCTCTTATAACTGCGCGAAAAGCATGTATTCTTGCTTATTACAGCGAAACAAGCTGTTTTAGACCAAAATGAGCTAAATCACAACACATCGGTTTTACAAGTGTTCCTCTGATACGCGTCAAAACTTTTTCTCTTATAACTGCGCGAAAAGCATGTATTCTTGCTTAATACAGCGAAACAAGCTGTTTTAAACCGAAACGAGCTAAATCACAACACATCGGTATTACAAGTGTTCCACGTGATACTCGTCAAAACTTTTTCTCTTATAACTGCGCGAAAAGCATGTATTCGTGCTTAATACAAGGAAACAAGCTGTTTTATACCGAAACGAGCTAAATCTGAACACATCGGTTTTACAAGTATCCACGTGATACTCGTCAAAACTTTTTCTCTTATAACTGCGCGAAAAGCATGTATTCTTGGTTAATACAGCCAAACAAGCTGTTTTAGACGGAAACGAGCTAAATCACAACACATCGGTTTTACAAGTGTTCCTCTGATACGCGTCAAAACTTTTTCTCTTATAACTGCGCGAAAAGCATGTATTCTTGCTTAATACAGCGAAACAAGCTGTTTTAGACCGAAACGAGCTAAATCACAACACATCGGTTTTACAAGTGTTCCTCTGATACGCGTCAAAACTTTTTCTCTTATAACTGCGCGAAAAGCATGTATTCTTGCTTAATACAGCGAAACAAGCCGTTTTAGACCGAAATGAGCTAAATCACAACACATCGGTTGTACAAGTGTTCCTCTGATACGCGTCAAAACTTTTTCTCTTATAACTGCGCGAAAAGCATGTATTCTTGCTTAATACAGCGAAACAAGTTGTTTTAAACCGAAACGAGCTAAATCACAACATATCGGTATTACAAGTGTTCCACGTGATACTCGTCAAAACTTTTTCTCCTATAACTGCGCGAAAAGCATGTATTCGTGCTTAATACAAGGAAACAAGCTGTTTTAGACCGAAACGAGCTAAATTTGAACACATCGGTTTTACAAGTATCCACGTGATACTCGTCAAAACTTTTTCTCTTATAACTGCGCGAAAAGCATGTATTCTTGGTTAATACAGCGAAACAAGCTGTTTTAGACCGAAACGAGCTAAATCACAACACATCGGTTTTACAAGTATTCCTCTGATACGCGTCAAAATTTTTCTCTTATAACTGCGCGAAAAGCATGTATTCTTGCCTAATACCGCGAAACAAGCTGTTTTAGACCGAAACGAGCTAAATCACAACACATCAGTTTTACAAGTGTTCCTCTGATACGCGTCAAAACTTTTTCTCTTATAACTGCGCGAAAAGCATGTATTCTTGCTTAATACAGCGAAACAAGCCGTTTTAGACCGAAATGAGCTAAATCACAACACATCGGTTGTAAAAGTGTTCCTCTGATACGCGTCAAAACTTTTTCTCTTATAACTGCGCGAAAAGCATGTATTCTTGCTTAATACAGCGAAACAAGCTGTTTTAAACCGAAACGAGCTAAATCACAACACATCGGTATTACAAGTGTTCCACGTGATACTCGTCAAAACTTTTTCTCTTATAACTGCGCGAAAAGCATGTATTCGTGCTTAATACAAGGAAACAAGCTGTTTTAGACCGAAACGAGCTAAATCTGAACACATCGGTTTTACAAGTATCCACGTGATACTCGTCAAAACTTTTTCTCTTATAACTGCGCGAAAAGCATGTATTTTTGGTTAATACAGCGAAACAAGCGGTTTTAGACCGAAACGAGCTAAATCACAACACATCGGTTTTACGAGTGTTCCTCTGATACGCGTCAAAACTTTTTCTCTTATAACTGCGCGAAAAGCATGTATTCTTGCCTAATACAGCGAAACAAGCTGTTTTAGACCGAAACGAGCTAAATCACAACACATCAGTTTTACAAGTGTTCCTCTGATACGCGTCAAAACTTTTTCTCTTATAACTGCGCGAAAAGCATGTATTCTTGCTTAATACAGCGAAACAAGCTGTTTTAAACCGAAACGAGCTAAATCACAACACATCGGTATTACAAGTGTTCCACGTGATACTCGTCAAAACTTTTTCTCTTATAACTGCGCGAAAAGCATGTATTCGTGCTTAATACAAAGAAACAAGCTGTTTTAGACCGAAACGAGCTAAATCTGAACACATCGGTTTTACAAGTATCCACGTGATACTCGTCAAAACTTTTTCTCTTATAACTGCGCGAAAAGCAAGTATTCTTGGTTAATACAGCGAAACAAGCTGTTTTAGACCGAAACGAGCTAAATCACAACACATCGGTTTTACAAGTGTCTCTGATACGCGTCAAAACTTTTTCTTCTATAACTGCGCGTAAAGCATGTATTCGTGCTTAATACAACGAAACAAGCTGTTTTAGACCGAAACGAGCTAAATCTGAACACATCGGTTTTACAAGTGTTCCTCTGATACGCGTCAAAACTTTTTCTCTTATAACTGCGCGAAAAGCATGTATTCGTGCCTAATAAAACGAAACAACTGTTTTAGACCGAAACGAGCTAAATCTGAACACATCGGTTTTACAAGTATTCACGTGATACTCGTCAAAACTTTTTCTCTTATAACTGCGCGAAAAGCATGTATTTTTGCTTAATACAACGAAACAAGCTGTTTTTGACCGAAACGAGCTAAATCACAACACATCGGTTTTACAAGTGTCTCTCTAATACGCAAAACTTTTTCTCTTATAACTGCGCGAAAAGCATGTATCCTTGCTTAATACAACGAAACAAGCTGTTTTAGACAGAAAGGAGCTAAATCTGAACACATCGGTTTTACAAGTATCCACGTGATACTCGTCAAAACTTTTTCTCTTATAACTGCGCGAAAAGCATGTATTCTTGCTTATTATAACGAAACAAGCTGTTTTAGACCGAAACGAGCTAAATCACAACACATCGGTTTTACAAGTGTCTCTCTGATACGCGTCAAAACTTTTTCTTCTATAACTGCGCGTAAAGCATGTATTCTTGCTTAATACAACGAAACAAGCTGTTTTAGACCAAAACGAGCTATATCTGAACACATCGGTTTTACAAGTATCCACGTGATACTCGTCAAAACTTTTTCTTCTATAACTGCGCGTAAAGCATGTATTCGTGCTTAATACAACGAAACAAGTTGTTTTAGACCGAAACGAGCTAAATCTGAACACATCGGTTTTACAAGTATCCACGTGAAACTCGTCAAAACTTTTTCTCTTATAACTGCGCGAAAAGCATGTATTCTTGCTTAATACAACGAAACAAGCTGTTTTAGACCGAAACGAGCTAAATCACAACACAACGGTTTCACAAGTGTCTCCCTGATACGCGTCAAAACTTTTTCTTCTATAACTGCGCGTAAAGCATGTATTCTTGCTTAATACAACGAAACAAGCTGTTTTAGACCGAAACGAGCTATATCTGAACACATCGGTTTTACAAGTATCCACGTGATACTCGTCAAAACTTTTTCTCTTATAACTGCGCGAAAAGCATGTATTCTTGCCTAATACAACGAAACAAGCTGTTTTAGACCGAAACGAGCTAAATCACAACACATCGGTTTTACAAGTGTCTCTCTAATACGCGTCAAAACTTTTTCTTCTATAACTGCGCGTAAAGCATGTATTCGTGCCTGATACAACGAAACAAGTTGTTTTAGACCGAAACGAGCTAAATCTGAACACATCGGTTTTACAAGTGTCCCTGTGACACGCGTCAAAACTTTTTCTCTTATAACTGCGCGAAAAGCATGTATTCTTGCTTAATACTACGAAACAAGCTTTTTTAGACCGAAACGAGCTAAATCACAACACATCGGTTTTACAAGTGTTCGTCTGATACACGTCTAAACTTTTTCTCATAACTGCGCGAAAAGCATGTATTCGTGCTTAATACAACGAAACAAGCTGTTTCAGACCGAAACGAGCTAAATCTGAACACATCGGTTTTACAAGTGTCCCTGTGACACGCGTCAAAACTTTTTCTCTTATAACTGCGCGAAAAGCATGTATTCTTGCTTATTACAGCGAAACAAGCTGTTTTAGACCAAAATGAGCTAAATCACAACACATCGGTTTTACAAGTGTTCCTCTGATACGCGTCAAAACTTTTTCTCTTATAACTGCGCGAAAAGCATGTATTCTTGCTTAATACAGCGAAACAAGCTGTTTTAAACCGAAACGAGCTAAATCACAACACATCGGTATTACAAGTGTTCCACGTGATACTCGTCAAAACGTTTTCTCTTATAACTGCGCGAAAAGCATGTCTTCGTGCTTAATACAACGAAACAAGCTGTTTTAGACCGAAACGAGCTAAATCTGAACACATCGGTTTTACAAGTATCCACGTGAAACTCGTCAAAACTTTTTCTCTTATAACTGCGCGAAAAGCATGTATTCTTGCTTAATACAACGAAACAAGCTGTTTTAGACCGAAACGAGCTAAATCACAACACAACGGTTTTACAAGTGTCTCCCTGATACGCGTCAAAACTTTTTCTTCTATAACTGCGCGTAAAGCAGGTATTCTTGCTTAATACAACGAAACAAGCTGTTTTAGACCGAAACGAGCTATATCTGAACACATCGGTTTTACAAGTATCCACGTGATACTCGTCAAAACTTTTTCTCTTATAACTGCGCGAAAAGCATGTATTCTTGCCTAATACAACGAAACAAGCTGTTTTAGACCGAAACGAGCTAAATCACAACACATCGGTTTTACAAGTGTCTTTCTAATACGCGTCAAAACTTTTTCTTCTATAACTGCGCGTAAAGCATGTATTCGTGCCTGATACAACGAAACAAGTTGTTTTAGACCGAAACGAGCTAAATCTGAACACATCGGTTTTACAAGTGTCCCTGTTACACGCGTCAAAACTTTTTCTCTTATAACTGCGCGAAAAGCATGTATTCGTGCTTATTACAGCGAAACAAGCTGTTTTAGACCGAAACGAGCTAAATCACAACACAAAGGTTTTACAAGTGTTCCTCTGATACGCGTCAAAACTTTTTCTCTTATAACTGCGCGAAAAGCATGTATTCTTGCTTAATACTACGAAACAAGCTTTTTTAGACCGAAACGAGCTAAATCACAACACATCGGTTTTACAAGTGTTCCTCTGATACACGTCTAAACTTTTTCTCATAACTGCGCGAAAAGCATGTATTCGTGCTTAATACAACGAAACAAGCTGTTTCAGACCGAAACGAGCTAAATCTGAACACATCGGTTTTACAAGTGTCCCTGTGACACGCGTCAAAACTTTTTCTCTTATAACTGCGCGAAAAGCATGTATTCTTGCTTATTACAGCGAAACAAGCTGTTTTAGACCAAAATGAGCTAAATCACAACACATCGGTTTTACAAGTGTTCCTCGGATACGCGTCAAAACTTTTTCTCTTATAACTGCGCGAAAAGCATGTATTCTTGCTTAATACAGCGAAACAAGCTGTTTTAAACCGAAACGAGCTAAATCACAACACATCGGTATTACAAGTGTTCCACGTGATACTCGTCAAAACTTTTTCTCTTATAACTGCGCGAAAAGCATGTATTCGTGCTTAATACAAGGAAACAAGCTGTTTTATACCGAAACGAGCTAAATCTGAACACATCGGTTTTACAAGTATCCACGTGATACTCGTCAAAACTTTTTCTCTTATAACTGCGCGAAAAGCATGTATTCTTGGTTAATACAGCCAAACAAGCTGTTTTAGACCGAAACGAGCTAAATCACAACACATCGGTTTTACAAGTGTTCCTCTGATACGCGTCAAAACTTTTTCTCTTATAACTGCGCGAAAAGCATGTATTCTTGCTTAATACAGCGAAACAAGCTGTTTTAGACCGAAACGAGCTAAATCACAACACATCGGTTTTACAAGTGTTCCTCTGATACGCGTCAAAACTTTTTCTCTTATAACTGCGCGAAAAGCATGTATTCTTGCTTAATACAGCGAAACAAGCCGTTTTAGACCGAAATGAGCTAAATCACAACACATCGGTTGTACAAGTGTTCCTCTGATACGCGTCAAAACTTTTTCTCTTATAACTGCGCGAAAAGCATGTATTCTTGCTTAATACAGCGAAACAAGTTGTTTTAAACCGAAACGAGCTAAATCACAACATATCGGTATTACAAGTGTTCCACGTGATACTCGTCAAAACTTTTTCTCCTATAACTGCGCGAAAAGCATGTATTCGTGCTTAATACAAGGAAACAAGCTGTTTTAGACCGAAACGAGCTAAATTTGAACACATCGGTTTTACAAGTATCCACGTGATACTCGTCAAAACTTTTTCTCTTATAACTGCGCGAAAAGCATGTATTCTTGGTTAATACAGCGAAACAAGCTGTTTTAGACCGAAACGAGCTAAATCACAACACATCGGTTTTACAAGTGTTCCTCTGATACGCGTCAAAATTTTTCTCTTATAACTGCGCGAAAAGCATGTATTCTTGCCTAATACAGCGAAACAAGCTGTTTTAGACCGAAACGAGCTAAATCACAACACATCAGTTTTACAAGTGTTCCTCTGATACGCGTCAAAACTTTTTCTCTTATAACTGCGCGAAAAGCATGTATTCTTGCTTAATACAGCGAAACAAGCCGTTTTAGACCGAAATGAGCTAAATCACAACACATCGGTTGTAAAAGTGTTCCTCTGATACGCGTCAAAACTTTTTCTCTTATAACTGCGCGAAAAGCATGTATTCTTGCTTAATACAGCGAAACAAGCTGTTTTAAACC
Organism: Amblyomma americanum; assembly: GCF_052857255.1. NCBI lineage: Eukaryota > Metazoa > Arthropoda > Arachnida > Ixodida > Ixodidae > Amblyomma > Amblyomma americanum. The sequence goes on along the minus strand of NW_027526646.1, from coordinate 92,606 downwards.
GAAACGAGCTAAATCACAACACATCGGTATTACAAGTGTTCCACGTGATACTCGTCAAAACTTTTTCTCTTATAACTGCGCGAAAAGCATGTATTCGTGCTTAATACAAGGAAACAAGCTGTTTTAGACCGAAACGAGCTAAATCTGAACACATCGGTTTTACAAGTATCCACGTGATACTCGTCAAAACTTTTTCTCTTATAACTGCGCGAAAAGCATGTATTTTTGGTTAATACAGCGAAACAAGCGGTTTTAGACCGAAACGAGCTAAATCACAACACATCGGTTTTACGAGTGTTCCTCTGATACGCGTCAAAACTTTTTCTCTTATAACTGCGCGAAAAGCATGTATTCTTGCCTAATACAGCGAAACAAGCTGTTTTAGACCGAAACGAGCTAAATCACAACACATCAGTTTTACAAGTGTTCCTCTGATACGCGTCAAAACTTTTTCTCTTATAACTGCGCGAAAAGCATGTATTCTTGCTTAATACAGCGAAACAAGCTGTTTTAAACCGAAACGAGCTAAATCACAACACATCGGTATTACAAGTGTTCCACGTGATACTCGTCAAAACTTTTTCTCTTATAACTGCGCGAAAAGCATGTATTCGTGCTTAATACAAAGAAACAAGCTGTTTTAGACCGAAACGAGCTAAATCTGAACACATCGGTTTTACAAGTATCCACGTGATACTCGTCAAAACTTTTTCTCTTATAACTGCGCGAAAAGCAAGTATTCTTGGTTAATACAGCGAAACAAGCTGTTTTAGACCGAAACGAGCTAAATCACAACACATCGGTTTTACAAGTGTCTCTGATACGCGTCAAAACTTTTTCTTCTATAACTGCGCGTAAAGCATGTATTCGTGCTTAATACAACGAAACAAGCTGTTTTAGACCGAAACGAGCTAAATCTGAACACATCGGTTTTACAAGTGTTCCTCTGATACGCGTCAAAACTTTTTCTCTTATAACTGCGCGAAAAGCATGTATTCGTGCCTAATAAAACGAAACAACTGTTTTAGACCGAAACGAGCTAAATCTGAACACATCGGTTTTACAAGTATTCACGTGATACTCGTCAAAACTTTTTCTCTTATAACTGCGCGAAAAGCATGTATTTTTGCTTAATACAACGAAACAAGCTGTTTTTGACCGAAACGAGCTAAATCACAACACATCGGTTTTACAAGTGTCTCTCTGATACGCGTCAAAACTTTTTCTTCTATAACTGCGCGTAAAGCATGTATTCTTGCTTAATACAACGAAACAAGCTGTTTTAGACCAAAACGAGCTATATCTGAACACATCGGTTTTACAAGTATCCACGTGATACTCGTCAAAACTTTTTCTTCTATAACTGCGCGTAAAGCATGTATTCGTGCTTAATACAACGAAACAAGTTGTTTTAGACCGAAACGAGCTAAATCTGAACACATCGGTTTTACAAGTATCCACGTGAAACTCGTCAAAACTTTTTCTCTTATAACTGCGCGAAAAGCATGTATTCTTGCTTAATACAACGAAACAAGCTGTTTTAGACCGAAACGAGCTAAATCACAACACAACGGTTTTACAAGTGTCTCCCTGATACGCGTCAAAACTTTTTCTTCTATAACTGCGCGTAAAGCATGTATTCTTGCTTAATACAACGAAACAAGCTGTTTTAGACCGAAACGAGCTATATCTGAACACATCGGTTTTACAAGTATCCACGTGATACTCGTCAAAACTTTTTCTCTTATAACTGCGCGAAAAGCATGTATTCTTGCCTAATACAACGAAACAAGCTGTTTTAGACCGAAACGAGCTAAATCACAACACATCGGTTTTACAAGTGTCTCTCTAATACGCGTCAAAACTTTTTCTTCTATAACTGCGCGTAAAGCATGTATTCGTGCCTGATACAACGAAACAAGTTGTTTTAGACCGAAACGAGCTAAATCTGAACACATCGGTTTTACAAGTGTCCCTGTGACACGCGTCAAAACTTTTTCTCTTATAACTGCGCGAAAAGCATGTATTCGTGCTTATTACAGCGAAACAAGCTGTTTTAGACCGAAACGAGCTAAATCACAACACAAAGGTTTTACAAGTGTTCCTCTGATACGCGTCAAAACTTTTTCTCTTATAACTGCGCGAAAAGCATGTATTCTTGCTTAATACTACGAAACAAGCTTTTTTAGACCGAAACGAGCTAAATCACAACACATCGGTTTTACAAGTGTTCCTCTGATACACGTCTAAACTTTTTCTCATAACTGCGCGAAAAGCATGTATTCGTGCTTAATACAACGAAACAAGCTGTTTCAGACCGAAACGAGCTAAATCTGAACACATCGGTTTTACAAGTGTTCCTCTGATACGCGTCAAAACTTTTTCTCTTATAACTGCGCGAAAAGCATGTATTCTTGCTTAATACAGCGAAACAAGCTGTTTTAAACCGAAACGAGCTAAATCACAACACATCGGTATTACAAGTGTTCCACGTGATACTCGTCAAAACTTTTTCTCTTATAACTGCGCGAAAAGCATGTATTCGTGCTTAATACAAGGAAACAAGCTGTTTTAGACCGAAACGAGCTAAATCACAACACATCGGTTTTACAAGTGTTCCTCTGATACGCGTCAAAACTTTTTCTCTTATAACTGCGCGAAAAGCATGTATTCTTGCTTAATACAGCGAAACAAGCTGTTTTAGACCGAAACGAGCTAAATCACAACACATCGGTTTTACAAGTGTTCCTCTGATACGCGTCAAAACTTTTTCTCTTATAACTGCGCGAAAAGCATGTATTCTTGCTTAATACAGCGAAACAAGCCGTTTTAGACCGAAATGAGCTAAATCACAACACATCGGTTGTACAAGTGTTCCTCTGATACGCGTCAAAACTTTTTCTCTTATAACTGCGCGAAAAGCATGTATTCTTGCTTAATACAGCGAAACAAGTTGTTTTAAACCGAAACGAGCTAAATCACAACATATCGGTATTACAAGTGTTCCACGTGATACTCGTCAAAACTTTTTCTCCTATAACTGCGCGAAAAGCATGTATTCGTGCTTAATACAAGGAAACAAGCTGTTTTAGACCGAAACGAGCTAAATCTGAACACATCGGTTTTACAAGTATCCACGTGATACTCGTCAAAACTTTTTCTCTTATAACTGCGCGAAAAGCATGTATTCTTGGTTAATACAGCGAAACAAGCTGTTTTAGACCGAAACGAGCTAAATCACAACACATCGGTTTTACAAGTGTTCCTCTGATACGCGTCAAAACTTTTTCTCTTATAACTGCGCGAAAAGCATGTATTCTTGCCTAATACAGCGAAACAAGCTGTTTTAGACCGAAACGAGCTAAATCACAACACATCAGTTTTACAAGTGTTCCTCTGATACGCGTCAAAACTTTTTCTCTTATAACTGCGCGAAAAGCATGTATTCTTGCTTAATACAGCGAAACAAGCCGTTTTAGACCGAAATGAGCTAAATCACAACACATCGGTTGTACAAGTGTTCCTCTGATACGCGTCAAAACTTTTTCTCTTATAACTGCGCGAAAAGCATGTATTCTTGCTTAATACAGCGAAACAAGCTGTTTTAAACCGAAACGAGCTAAATCACAACACATCGGTATTACAAGTGTTCCACGTGATACTCGTCAAAACTTTTTCTCTTATAACTGCGCGAAAAGCATGTATTCGTGCTTAATACAAGGAAACAAGCTGTTTTAGACCGAAACGAGCTAAATCTGAACACATCGGTTTTACAAGTATCCACGTGATACTCGTCAAAACTTTTTCGCTTATAAATGCGCGAAAAGCATGTATTCTTGGTTAATACAGCGAAACAAGCGGTTTTAGACCGAAACGAGCTAAATCACAACACATCGGTTTTACGAGTGTTCCTCTGATACGCGTCAAAACTTTTTCTCTTATAACTGCGCGAAAAGCATGTATTCTTGCCTAATACAGCGAAACAAGCTGTTTTAGACCGAAACGAGCTAAATCACAACACATCAGTTTTACAAGTGTTCCTCTGATACGCGTCAAAACTTTTTCTCTTATAACTGCGCGAAAAGCATGTATTCTTGCTTAATACAGCGAAACAAGCCGTTTTAGACCGAAATGAGCTAAATCACAACACATCGGTTGTACAAGTGTTCCTCTGATACGCGTCAAAACTTTTTCTCTTATAACTGCGCGAAAAGCATGTATTCTTGCTTAATACAGCGAAACAAGCTGTTTTAAACCGAAACGAGCCTAATCACAACACATCGGTATTACAAGTGTTCCACGTGATACTCGTCAAAACTTTTTCTCTTATAACTGCGCGAAAAGCATGTATTCGTGCTTAATACAAGGAAACAAGCTGTTTTAGACCGAAACGAGCTAAATCTGAACACATCGGTTTTACAAGTATCCACGTGATACTCGTCAAAACTTTTTCTCTTATAACTGCGCGAAAAGCAAGTATTCTTGGTTAATACAGCGAAACAAGCTGTTTTAGACCGAAACGAGCTAAATCACAACACATCGGTTTTACAAGTGTCTCTGATACGCGTCAAAACTTTTTCTTCTATAACTGCGCGTAAAGCATGTATTCGTGCTTAATACAACGAAACAACTGTTTTAGACCGAAACGAGCTAAATCTGAACACATCGGTTTTACAAGTATTCACGTGATACTCGTCAAAACTTTTTCTCTTATAACTGCGCGAAAAGCATGTATTTTTGCTTAATACAACGAAACAAGCTGTTTTTGACCGAAACGAGCTAAATCACAACACATCGGTTTTACAAGTATTCACGTGATACTCGTCAAAACTTTTTCTCTTATAACTGCGCGAAAAGCATGTATCCTTGCTTAATACAACGAAACAAGCTGTTTTAGACAGAAAGGAGCTAAATCTGAACACATCGGTTTTACAAGTATCCACGTGATACTCGTCAAAACTTTTTCTCTTATAACTGCGCGAAAAGCATGTATTCTTGCTTATTATAACGAAACAAGCTGTTTTAGACCGAAACGAGCTAAATCACAACACATCGGTTTTACAAGTGTCTCTCTGATACGCGTCAAAACTTTTTCTTCTATAACTGCGCGTAAAGCATGTATTCTTGCTTAATACAACGAAACAAGCTGTTTTAGACCAAAACGAGCTATATCTGAACACATCGGTTTTACAAGTATCCACGTGATACTCGTCAAAACTTTTTCTTCTATAACTGCGCGTAAAGCATGTATTCGTGCTTAATACAACGAAACAAGTTGTTTTAGACCGAAACGAGCTAAATGTGAACACATCGGTTTTATAAGTGTTCCTGTGACACGCGTCAAAACTTTTTCTCTTATAACTGCGCGAAAAGCATGTATTCTTGCTTAATACAGCGAAACAAGCTGTTTTAGACCGAAACGAGCTATATCTGAACACATCGGTTTTACAAGTATCCACGTGATACTCGTCAAAACTTTTTCTCTTATAACTGCGCGAAAAGCATGTATTCTTGCCTAATACAACGAAACAAGCTGTTTTAGACCGAAACGAGCTAAATCACAACACATCGGTTTTACAAGTGTCTCTCTAATACGCGTCAAAACTTTTTCTTCTATAACTGCGCGTAAAGCATGTATTCGTGCCTGATACAACGAAACAAGTTGTTTTAGACCGAAACGAGCTAAATCTGAACACATCGGTTTTACAAGTGTCCCTGTGACACGCGTCAAAACTTTTTCTCTTATAACTGCGCGAAAAGCATGTATTCGTGCTTATTACAGCGAAACAAGCTGTTTTAGACCGAAACGAGCTAAATCACAACACAAAGGTTTTACAAGTGTTCCTCTGATACGCGTCAAAACTTTTTCTCTTATAACTGCGCGAAAAGCATGTATTCTTGCTTAATACTACGAAACAAGCTTTTTTAGACCGAAACGAGCTAAATTACAACACATCGGTTTTACAAGTGTTCCTCTGATACACGTCTAAACTTTTTCTCATAACTGCGCGAAAAGCATGTATTCGTGCTTAATACAACGAAACAAGCTGTTTCAGACCGAAACGAGCTAAATCTGAACACATCGGTTTTACAAGTGTCCCTGTGACACGCGTCAAAACTTTTTCTCTTATAACTGCGCGAAAAGCATGTATTCTTGCTTATTACAGCGAAACAAGCTGTTTTAGACCAAAATGAGCTAAATCACAACACATCGGTTTTACAAGTGTTCCTCTGATACGCGTCAAAACTTTTTCTCTTATAACTGCGCGAAAAGCATGTATTCTTGCTTAATACAGCGAAACAAGCTGTTTTAAACCGAAACGAGCTAAATCACAACACATCGGTATTACAAGTGTTCCACGTGATACTCGTCAAAACTTTTTCTCTTATAACTGCGCGAAAAGCATGTATTCGTGCTTAATACAAGGAAACAAGCTGTTTTAGACCGAAACGAGCTAAATCACAACACATCGGTTTTACAAGTGTTCCTCTGATACGCGTCAAAACTTTTTCTCTTATAACTGCGCGAAAAGCATGTATTCTTGCTTAGTCCAACGAAACAAGCTGTTTTAGACCGAAACGAGGTAAATCTGAACACATCGGTTTTACAAGTGTCCTTGTGACATGCCTTTAAAACTTTTTCTCTTATCACTGCGCGAAAAGCATGTATTTCTGCTTAATACAGCGAAACAAGCTGTTTTAGACCGAAACGAGCTAAATCACAACACATCGGTTTTACAAGTGTTCCTCTGATACGCGTCAAAACTTTTTCTCTTATAACTGCGCGAAAAGCATGTATTCTTGCTTAATACAACGAAACAAGCTGTTTTAGACCGAAACGAGCTAAATCACAACATATCGGTATTACAAGTGTTCCACGTGATACTCGTCAAAACTTTTTCTCTTATAACTGCGCGAAAAGCATGTATTCTTGGTTAATACAGCGAAACAAGCTGTTTTAGACCGAAACGAGCTAAATCACAACACATCGGTTTTACAAGTGTTCCTCTGATACGCGTCAAAACTTTTTCTCTTATAACTGCGCGAAAAGCATGTATTCTTGCCTAATACAGCGAAACAAGCTGTTTTAGACCGAAACGAGCTAAATCACAACACATCAGTTTTACAAGTGTTCCTCTGATACGCGTCAAAACTTTTTCTCTTATAACTGCGCGAAAAGCATGTATTCTTGCTTAATACAGCGAAACAAGCCGTTTTAGACCGAAATGAGCTAAATCACAACACATCGGTTGTACAAGTGTTCCTCTGATACGCGTCAAAACTTTTTCTCTTATAACTGCGCGAAAAGCATGTATTCTTGCTTAATACAGCGAAACAAGCTGTTTTAAACCGAAACGAGCTAAATCACAACACATCGGTATTACAAGTGTTCCACGTGATACTCGTCAAAACTTTTTCTCTTATAACTGTGCGAAAAGCATGTATTCGTGCTTAATACAAGGAAACAAGCTGTTTTAGACCGAAACGAGCTAAATCTGAACACATCGGTTTTACAAGTATCCACGTGATACTCGTCAAAACTTTTTCTCTTATAACTGCGCGAAAAGCAAGTATTCTTGGTTAATACAGCGAAACAAGCTGTTTTAGACCGAAACGAGCTAAATCACAACACATCGGTTTTACAAGTGTCTCTGATACGCGTCAAAACTTTTTCTTCTATAACTGCGCGTAAAGCATGTATTCGTGCTTAATACAACGAAACAAGTTGTTTTAGACCGATACGAGCTAAATCTGAACACATCGGTTTTACAAGTGTTCCTCTGATACGCGTCAAAACTTTTTCTCTTATAACTGCGCGAAAAGCATGTATTCGTGCTTAATACAACGAAACAACTGTTTTAGACCGAAACGAGCTAAATCTGAACACATCGGTTTTACAAGTATTCACGTGATACTCGTCAAAACTTTTTCTCTTATAACTGCGCGAAAAGCATGTATTTTTGCTTAATACAACGAAACAAGCTGTTTTTGACCGAAACGAGCTAAATCACAACACATCGGTTTTACAAGTGTCTCTCTAATACGCAAAACTTTTTCTCTTATAACTGCGCGAAAAGCATGTATTCTTGCTTAATACAACGAAACAAGCTGTTTTAGACCGAAACAAGCTAAATCTGAACACATCGGTTTTACAAGTGTTCCTCTGATACGCGTCAAAACTTTTTCTCTTATAACTGCGCGAAAAGCATGTATTCTTGCTTAATACAGCGAAACAAGCTGTTTTAGAGCGAAACGAGCTAAATCTGAACACATCGGTTTTACAAGTGTTCCTCTAATACGCGTCAAAACTTTTTTCTCTTATAACTGCGCGAAAAGCATGTATTCTTGCTTAGTCCAACGAAACAAGCTGTTTTAGACCGAAACGAGGTAAATCTGAACACATCGGTTTTACAAGTGTCCTTGTGACATGCCTTTAAAACTTTTTCTCTTATCACTGCGCGAAAAGCATGTATTTCTGCTTAATACAGCGAAACAAGCTGTTTTAGACCGAAACGAGCTAAATCACAACACATCGGTTTTACAAGTGTTCCTCTGATACGCGTCAAAACTTTTTCTCTTATAACTGCGCGAAAAGCATGTATTCTTGCTTAATACAACGAAACAAGCTGTTTTAGACCGAAACGAGCTAAATCTGAACACACCGGTTTTACAAGTGTTCCTCTAATAGGCGTCAAAACTTTTTTCTCTTATAACTGCGCGAAAAGCATGTATTCTTGCTTAGTCCAACGAAACAAGCTGTTTTAGACCGAAACGAGGTAAATCTGAACACATCGGCTTTACAAGTGTCCTTGTGACATGCCTTTAAAACTTTTTCTCTTATCACTGCGCGAAAAGCATGTATTTCTGCTTAATACAGCGAAACAAGCTGTTTTAGACCGAAACGAGCTAAATCACAACACATCGGTTTTACAAGTGTTCCTCTGATACGCGTCAAAACTTTTTCTCTTATAACTGCGCGAAAAGCATGTATTCTTGCTTAATACAGCGAAACAAGCTGTTTTAAACCGAAACGAGCTAAATCTGAACACATCGGTTTTACAAGTGTCCCTGTGACACGCGTCAAAACTTTTTCTCTTATAACTGCGCGAAAAGCATGTATTCTTGCTTAATACAGCGAAACAAGCTGTTTTAGACCGAAACGAGCTAAATCACAACACATCGGTTTTACAAGTGTTCCTCTGATACGCGTCAAAACTTTTTCTCTTATAACGAAACAAGCTGTTTTAGACCAAAACGAGCTAGATCTGAACACATCGGTTTTCCAAGTGTCCATGTGATACGCGACAAAACTTTTTCTCTTATAACTGCGCGAAAAGCATGTATTCGTGCCTAATACAACGAAACAAGCTGTTTTAGTCCGAAAAGAGTTAAATCTGAACACATCGGTATTACAAGTGTTCCACGTGATACTCGTCAAAACTTTTTCTCTTATAACTGCGCGAAAAGCATGTATTCGTGCTTAATACAACGAAACAAGCTGTTTTAGACCGAAACGAGCTAAATCTGAACACATCGGTTTTACAAGTGTCCCTGTGACACGCGTCAAAACTTTTTCTCTTATAACTGCGCAAAAAGCATGTATTCTTGCTTAATACAGCGAAACAAGCTGTTTTAGACCGAAACGAGCTAAATCACAACACATCGCTATTACAAGTGTTCCACGTGAAACTCGTCAAAACTTTTTCTCTTATAACTGCGCGAAAAGCATGTATTCTTGCTTAATACAACGAAACAAGCTGTTTTAGACCGAAACGAGCTAAATCACAACACATCGGTTTTACAAGTGTCTCCCTGATACGCGTCAAAACTTTTTCTTCTATAACTGCGCGTAAAGCATGTATTCTTGCTTAATACAACGAAACAAGCTGTTTTAGACCGAAACGAGCTATATCTGGACACATCGGTTTTACAAGTATCCACGTGATACTCAAAACTTTTTCTCTTATAACGGCGCGAAAAGCATGTATTCTTGCTTAATACAACGAAACAAGCTGTTTTAGACCGAAACGAGCTAAATCACAACACATCGGTTTTACAAGTGTCTCTCTAATACGCGTCAAAACTTTTTCTTCTATAACTGCGCGTAAAGCATGTATTCGTGCCTGATACAACGAAACAAGTTGTTTTAGACCGAAACGAGCTAAATCTGAACACATCGGTTTTACAAGTGTCCCTGTGACACGCGTCAAAACTTTTTCTCTTATAACTGCGCGAAAAGCATGTATTCGTGCTTAATACGGCGAAACAAGCTGTTTTAGACCGAAACGAGCTAAATCACAACACAAAGGTTTTACAAGTGTTCCTCTGATACGCGTCAAAACTTTTTCTCTTATAACTGCGCGAAAAGCATGTATTCTTGCTTAATACTACGAAACAAGCAGTTTTAGACCGAAACGAGCTAAATCACAACACATCGGTTTTACAAGTGTCTCTGATAGGCGTCAAAACTTTTTCTTCTATAACTGCGCGTAAAGCATGTATTCGTGCTTAATACAACGAAACAAGCTGTTTTAGACCGAAACGAGCTAAATCTGAACACATCGGTTTTACAAGTGTTCCTCTGATACGCGTCAAAACTTTTTCTCTTATAACTGCGCGAAAAGCATGTATTCTTGCTTAATACAGCGAAACAAGCTGTTTTAGACCGAAACGAGCTAAATCTGAACACATCGGTTTTACAAGTGTTCCTCTAATACGCGTCAAAACTTTTTTCTCTTATAACTGCGCGAAAAGCATGTATTCTTGCTTAGTCCAACGAAACAAGCTGTTTTAGACCGAAACGAGGTAAATCTGAACACATCGGTTTTACAAGTGTCCTTGTGACATGCCTTTAAAACTTTTTCTCTTATCACTGCGCGAAAAGCATGTATTTCTGCTTAATACAGCGAAACAAGCTGTTTTAGACCGAAACGAGCTAAATCACAACACATCGGTTTTACAAGTGTTCCTCTGATACGCGTCAAAACTTTTTCTCTTATAACTGCGCGAAAAGCATGTATTCTTGCTTAATACAACGAAACAAGCTGTTTTAGACCGAAACGAGCTAAATCTGAACACACCGGTTTTACAAGTGTTCCTCTAATACGCGTCAAAACTTTTTTCTCTTATAACTGCGCGAAAAGCATGTATTCTTGCTTAGTCCAACGAAACAAGCTGTTTTAGACCGAAACGAGGTAAATCTGAACACATCGGCTTTACAAGTGTCCTTGTGACATGCCTTTAAAACTTTTTCTCTTATCACTGCGCGAAAAGCATGTATTTCTGCTTAATACAGCGAAACAAGCTGTTTTAGACCGAAACGAGCTAAATCACAACACATCGGTTTTACAAGTGTTCCTCTGATACGCGTCAAAACTTTTTCTCCTAAACTGCGCGAAAAGCATGTATTCTTGCTTAATACAGCGAAACAAGCTGTTTTAAACCGAAGCGAGCTAAATCTGAACACATCGGTTTTACAAGTGTCCCTGTGACACGCGTCAAAACTTTTTCTCTTATAACTGCGCGAAAAGCATGTATTCTTGCTTAATACAGCGAAACAAGCTGTTTTAGACCGAAACGAGCTAAATCACAACACATCGGTTTTACAAGTGTTCCTCTGATACGCGTCAAAACTTTTTCTCTTATAACGAAACAAGCTGTTTTAGACCAAAACGAGCTAGATCTGAACACATCGGTTTTCCAAGTGTCCATGTGATACGCGACAAAACTTTTTCTCTTATAACTGCGCGAAAAGCATGTATTCGTGCCTAATACAACGAAACAAGCTGTTTTAGTCCGAAAAGAGTTAAATCTGAACACATCGGTATTACAAGTGTTCCACGTGATACTCGTCCAAACTTTTTCTCTTATAACTGCGCGAAAAGCATGTATTCGTGCTTAATACAACGAAACAAGCTGTTTTAGACCGAAACGAGCTAAATCTGAACACATCGGTTTTACAAGTGTCCCTGTGACACGCGTCAAAACTTTTTCTCTTATAACTGCGCAAAAAGCATGTATTCTTGCTTAATACAACGAAACAAGTTGTTTTAGACCGAAATGAGCTAAATCACAACACATCGGTTTTACAAGTATTCCTCTGATACGCGTCAAAACTTTTTCTCTTATAACTGCGCGAAAAGCATGTATTCTTGCTTAATACAGCGAAACAAGCTGTTTTAGACCGAAACGAGCTAAATCACAACACATCGGTATTACAAGTGTTCCACGTGAAATTCGTCAAAACTTTTTCTCTTATAACCGCGCGAAAAGCATGTATTCTTGCTTAATACAACGAAACAAGCTGTTTTAGACCGAAACGAGCTAAATCACAACACATCGGTTTTACAAGTGTCTCCCTGATACGCGTCAAAACTTTTTCTTCTATAACTGCGCGTAAAGCATGTATTTCAAAACAAAGAGACGCCGACCAGTAAAACGAAAAAATTGTATTGACGTTTCGGCGCCCAGAACGGGGGCCTTGTTCACAATGGAAACACACCAAGAGGGTTCGTCCTTTTTAAAAGCTATAGTAATCGCCGTAAAGATCGCGCGTAAATCGGGTTAAGATTGCCCTCGTTACGATTAAGCGTGTGAGCCGTTGTCTGTATCACCAGGGACTCGAGATGAAGCCGTGATGTTGTCAGTTTCTCTTTTTCGATGATTCTTGCTTTTTCCCAATCTATTCTGTGATTTGCCGTCACCGCGTGCTCTGCCAAGGCGTTATTGCGGGTATCTTCTTTCTGCACATCACGAGCATGTTGCTGTAGGCGCTTCTTGTAACTTCCGGTTTCGCCGATGTAAACACCGTTGCAATCTGCACAAGGGATGGCGTAGACAACTCCTGGGAACTTCTCTTTTGGCAACTGATCTTTGACGTTCATCAGTTGTTGTCGCATTTTCTTGACAGGGACATGGGCAACTTGCACGTCATACTCTCGTAATACACGGGCGAGGCACTCACTTGTTTTCGGCACATAAGGAATAGCCGCACGTTTTTTGGGCGGAAGAGGGGCGTCCGGATGACGAGGCCGTGACAGCCGTCGTTCTGTGGACCTGATGAAACGGCTTGGGTAACCACAGCTAGTGAGATCTTTTCGTACCCTTGACGCGTCCGCAGCGGCGTCAGTGGTGTTTGTGCATATCTTCTTGGCCCGCTGCATTAAACTGCTCACAACGGCTCTTTTTTGGGGCGGCAGGATGGACGGAACTGAAATGTAGGTAGCGGCCTGTATGTGTAGCCTTTCTATACACGCTAAACGACAACTTCTGGCCTTTCCTTGAGACGAGGACGTCCAGAAAAGGCAGACTGCCGTCCACCTCTTCTTCCAACGTAAACTGAATGGCGTCTTCCTGGCTGTTCAGGTGTGTCAGAAACTGGCTCACCGCGTCCTTGTGCAGAATGCAAAAGCAGTCGTCGATGTAACGGAAGAAGACCTTGGGGGCAGGGTGAAAGGAGGTTAACGCGCGTCGCTCCAATGACTCCATGGTGAGGTTAGCGGCCGTCACCGAAACAGAAGCACCCATGGGGGTCCCATGGACTTGCTTGTAGTAGTTTCCCCTAAAAACAAAGTAGGTATTGCTCAGGCAGAAAGCAAGCAGCCGGCGCAGGTCCCGTGCTTCTATTGGCGATCTTTCCGGTAGAGAGGCATCGCTATCGAGCGCAGCGGTGCATACGTCGACAGCAAGGTCAGTCGGTACACTCGTGAACAGGGACTTCACGTCGAAAGACACCATCAATTCACTGTCTTCGATCAGGGTGTTGCGGGTCTTCTCAACAAAGTCGTATGAGTTGCGAACGTGGCAAGTCCCATGGCCAACAAGCGGGGAAAGAACACGGTGCAAGAATTTGGAGAGGCTGTGCAGAGGGGAGCGGGTAAAATCCACGATAGGTCGCATTGAAACTCCTGGTTTATGTATCTTTGGCAAGCCATAAAACGCTGGCGCGGAACCATTGTGGCATAGTAACTTGTAGTAGAGCGGTTTTTGGCTCGGCGGGACGAACTGAAATACGTCGGTGAGAAGCTTCTGTAGTTCCCTCTCCAACTTGAGTGTAGGGTCCTTCTTGAGGCGGACGTACGTGTCACCGTCTTCCAGGAGAGACAGTATCTTGCGGTCATAGTCAGACTTGTCCAAAAGGACTGTCGCGTTGCCTTTGTCTGCTGGCAAAATTACAATATCTTTGTTGTCACGGAGGCTCTTCATAGCGGATTGTTCCTCGCGAGACAAAGCAGAACGGGAAGGCCCGCGATGAATGGCGTTGAGAACGCCCACCACCCGTGTGCGGGCCTCTTCGCGGCGAGTGTTCTCAACTTGGCTGATCGCATTTTCCACAGCGCATACCAACTTCTTCCTATTCGGTGCAGCTCCTAGGCTGAAATTCAACCCCAAATTCAGAACAGCCTCTTCAGCTCGGTTGGGCTTATACGATGAAAGGTTATGCACAGCGGGTTTTGAAATCATCGTCTGCCCTCTCTGGTGCTCGGATAGGAGCCTGCCTAACTTATTGTCATGAGCACGCTCACCTTTCTGGCGTTGACGTTCCATCTTCTGATTTGCGTGCAACTGAATGCTGGTGAACTCATTAGGAGATTGGTGTTCTAGACGACGACGAGCAAAAAACGCTTCGTTCTCCAGTGCGCGGAGTTTTCCTTTGCAGTCCAAGATTCTTGCTTGCAGGAGCTGACGTTCCGCTTTGCCAACCACACTGAGCCCAAAAGGCGTCGACACCGGTCTGTTGAGACGCAAGGAGCGGGGAACCAAGGCGCGGGCTTTGCATGTTAGAGTAAAATTCAGGTGAGCCTTGAATGAGGCAATACGGCAGTTGAGGCCAACATACTGACGAATCTTGGTGATGATTCCTTGGCCATGGGCCTGGCGAAGGTTGATGAAGTCGAGAGTGTGACGGAATCCCGTCTGGCCGGGGGGATACATTTCAAAACAAAGAGACGCCGACCAGTAAAACGAAAAAATTGTATTGACGTTTCGGCGCCCAGAACGGGGGCCTTGTTCACAATGGAAACACACCAAGAGGGTTCGTCCTTTTTAAAAGCTATAGTAATCGCCGTAAAGATCGCGCGTAAATCGGGTTAAGATTGCCCTCGTTACGATTAAGCGTGTGAGCCGTTGTCTGTATCACCAGGGACTCGAGATGAAGCCGTGATGTTGTCAGTTTCTCTTTTTCGATGATTCTTGCTTTTTCCCAATCTATTCTGTGATTTGCCGTCACCGCGTGCTCTGCCAAGGCGTTATTGCGGGTATCTTCTTTCAGCACATCACGAGCATGTTGCTGTAGGCGCTTCTTGTAACTTCCGGTTTCGCCGATGTAAACACCGTTGCAATCTGCACAAGGGATGGCGTAGACAACTCCTGGGAACTTCTCTTTTGGCAACTGATCTTTGACGTTCATCTTTGGACTGCAAAGGAAAAATCCGCGCACTGGAGAACGAAGCGTTTTTTGCTCGTCGTCGTCTAGAACACCAATCTCCTAATGAGTTCACCAGCATTCAGTTGCACGCAAATCAGAAGATGGAACGTCAACGCCAGAAAGGTGAGCGTGCTCATGACAATAAGTTAGGCAGGCTCCTATCCGAGCACCAGAGAGGGCAGACGATGATTTCAAAACCCGCTGTGCATAACCTTTCATCGTATAAGCCCAACCGAGCTGAAGAGGCTGTTCTGAATTTGGGGTTGAATTTCAGCCTAGGAGCTGCACCGAATAGGAAGAAGTTGGTATGCGCTGTGGAAAATGCGATCAGCCAAGTTGAGAACACTCGCCGCGAAGAGGCCCGCACACGGGTGGTGGGCGTTCTCAACGCCATTCATCGCGGGCCTTCCCGTTCTGCTTTGTCTCGCGAGGAACAATCCGCTATGAAGAGCCTCCGTGACAACAAAGATATTGTAATTTTGCCAGCAGACAAAGGCAACGCGACAGTCCTTTTGGACAAGTCTGACTATGACCGCAAGATACTGTCTCTCCTGGAAGACGGTGACACGTACGTCCGCCTCAAGAAGGACCCTACACTCAAGTTGGAGAGGGAACTACAGAAGCTTCTCACCGACGTATTTCAGTTCGTCCCGCCGAGCCAAAAACCGCTCTACTACAAGTTACTATGCCACAATGGTTCCGCGCCAGCGTTTTATGGCTTGCCAAAGATACATAAACCAGGAGTTTCAATGCGACCTATCGTGGATTTTACCCGCTCCCCTCTGCACAGCCTCTCCAAATTCTTGCACCGTGTTCTTTCCCCGCTTGTTGGCCATGGGACTTGCCACGTTCGCAACTCATACGACTTTGTTGAGAAGACCCGCAACACCCTGATCGAAGACAGTGAATTGATGGTGTCTTTCGACGTGAAGTCCCTGTTCACGAGTGTACCGACTGACCTTGCTGTCGACGTATGCACCGCTGCGCTCGATAGCGATGCCTCTCTACCGGAAAGATCGCCAATAGAAGCACGGGACCTGCGCCGGCTGCTTGCTTTCTGCCTGAGCAATACCTACTTTGTTTTTAGGGGAAACTACTACAAGCAAGTCCATGGGACCCCCATGGGTGCTTCTGTTTCGGTGACGGCCGCTAACCTCACCATGGAGTCATTGAGCGACGCGCGTTAACCTCCTTTCACCCTGCCCCCAAGGCCTTCTTCCGTTACATCGACGACTGCTTTTGCATTCTGCACAAGGACGCGGTGAGCCAGTTTCTGACACACCTGAACAGCCAGGAAGACGCCATTCAGTTTACGTTGGAAGAAGAGGTGGACGGCAGTCTGCCTTTTCTGGACGTCCTCGTCTCAAGGAAAGGCCAGAAGTTGTCGTTTAGCGTGTATAGAAAGGCTACACATACAGGCCGCTACCTACATTTCAGTTCCGTCCATCCTGCCGCCCAAAAAAGAGCCGTTGTGAGCAGTTTAATGCAGCGGGCCAAGAAGATATGCACAAACACCACTGACGCCGCTGCGGACGCGTCAAGGGTACGAAAAGATCTCACTAGCTGTGGTTACCCAAGCCGTTTCATCAGGTCCACAGAACGACGGCTGTCACGGCCTCGTCATCCGGACGCCCCTCTTCCGCCCAAAAAACGTGCGGCTATTCCTTATGTGCCGAAAACAAGTGAGTGCCTCGCCCGTGTATTACGAGAGTATGACGTGCAAGTTGCCCATGTCCCTGTCAAGAAAATGCGACAACAACTGATGAACGTCAAAGATCAGTTGCCAAAAGAGAAGTTCCCAGGAGTTGTCTACGCCATCCCTTGTGCAGATTGCAACGGTGTTTACATCGGCGAAACCGGAAGTTACAAGAAGCGCCTACAGCAACATGCTCGTGATGTGCAGAAAGAAGATACCCGCAATAACGCCTTGGCAGAGCACGCGGTGACGGCAAATCACAGAATAGATTGGGAAAAAGCAAGAATCATCGAAAAAGAGAAACTGACAACATCACGGCTTCATCTCGAGTCCCTGGTGATACAGACAACGGCTCACACGCTTAATCGTAACGAGGGCAATCTTAACCCGATTTACGCGCGATCTTTACGGCGATTACTATAGCTTTTAAAAAGGACGAACCCTCTTGGTGTGTTTCCATTGTGAACAAGGCCCCCGTTCTGGGCGCCGAAACGTCAATACAATTTTTTCGTTTTACTGGTCGGCGTCTCTTTGTTTTGAAATGTATCCCCCCCGGCCAGACGGGATTCCGTCACACTCTCGACTTCAAAGCATGTATTCTTGCTTAATACAACGAAACAAGCTGTTTTAGACCGAAACGAGCTATATCTGGACACATCGGTTTTACAAGTATCCACGTGATACTCAAAACTTTTTCTCTTATAACTGCGCGAAAAGCATGTATTCTTGCTTAATACAACGAAACAAGCTGTTTTAGACCGAAACGAGCTAAATCACAACACATCGGTTTTACAAGTGTCTCTCTAATACGCGTCAAAACTTTTTCTTCTATAACTGCGCGTAAAGCATGTATTCGTGCCTGATACAACGAAACAAGTTGTTTTAGACCGAAACGAGCTAAATCTGAACACATCGGTTTTACAAGTGTCCCTGTGACACGCGTCAAAACTTTTTCTCTTATAACTGCGCGAAAAGCATGTATTCGTGCTTAATACGGCGAAACAAGCTGTTTTAGACCGAAACGAGCTAAATCACAACACAAAGGTTTTACAAGTGTTCCTCTGATACGCGTCAAAACTTTTTCTCTTATAACTGCGCGAAAAGCATGTATTCTTGCTTAATACTACGAAACAAGCAGTTTTAGACCGAAACGAGCTAAATCACAACACATCGGTTTTAAAAGTGTTCCGCTGATACTCGTCAAAACTTTTTCTCTTATAACTGCGCGAAAAGCATGTATTCGTGCTTAATACAACGAAACAAGCTGTTTTAGACCGAAACGAGCTAAATCACAACACATCGGTTTTACAAGTGTCTCCCTGATACGCGTCAAAACTTTTTCTTCTATAACTG
Organism: Amblyomma americanum; assembly: GCF_052857255.1. Taxonomy (NCBI): domain Eukaryota; kingdom Metazoa; phylum Arthropoda; class Arachnida; order Ixodida; family Ixodidae; genus Amblyomma; species Amblyomma americanum. Next base: position 74,130 of record NW_027526646.1, on the reverse strand, counting down.
CGCGAAAAGCATGTATTCTTGCTTAATACAACGAAACAAGCTGTTTTAGACCGAAACGAGCTAAATCACAACACATCGGTTTTACAAGTGTCTCCCTGATACGCGTCAAAACTTTTTCTTCTATAACTGCGCGTAAAGCATGTATTTTTGCTTAATACAACGAAACAAGCTGTTTTAGACCGAAACGAGCTAAATCTGAACACATCGGTTTTACAAGTGTTCCTCTGATACGCGTCAAAACTTTTTCTCTTATAACTGCGCGAAAAGCATGTATTCTTGCTTAATACAGCGAAACAAGCTGTTTTAGACCGAAACGAGCTAAATCACAACACATCGGTTTTACAAGTGTTCCTCTCATACGCGTCAAAACTTTTTCTCTTATAACTGCGCGAAAAGCATGTATTCTTGCTTAATACAGCGAAACAAGCTGTTTTAGACCGAAATGAGCTAAATCACAACACATCGGTTTTACAAGTGTTCCTCTGATACGCGTCAAAACTTTTTCTCTTATAACTGCGCGATAAGCATGTATTCTTGCTTAATACAACGAAACAAGCTGTTTTAGACCGAAACGAGCTATATCTGAACACATCGGTTTTACAAGTATCCACGTGATACTCGTCAAAACTTTTTGTCTTATAACTGCGCGAAAAGCATGTATGCTTGCTTAATACTACGAAACAAGCTGTTTTAGACCGAAACGAGCTAAATCTGAACACATTGGTTTTACAAGTGTCCCTGTGACACGCGTCAAAACTTTTTCTCTTATAACTGCGCGAAAAGCATGTATTCTTGCTTAATACAGCGAAACAAGCTGTTTTAGACCGAAACGAGCTAAATCAAAACACATCGGTTTTACAAGTGTTCCTCTGATACGCGTCAAAACTTTTTCTCTTATAACTGCGCGAAAAGCATGTATTCGTGCTTAATACAACGAAACAAGCTGTTTTAGACCGAAATGAGCTAAATCACAACACATCGGTTTTACAAGTGTTCCTCTGATACGCGTCAAAACTTTTTCTCTTATAACTGCGCGAAAAGCATGTATTCTTGCTTAATACAGCGAAGCAAGCTGTTTTAGACCGAAACGAGCTAAATCACAACACATCGGTATTACAAGTGTTCCACGTGAAACTCGTCAAAACTTTTTCTTTATAACTGCGCGAAAAGCATGTATTCTTGCTTAATACAACGAAACAAGCTGTTTTAGACCGAAACGAGCTAAATCACAACACATCGGTTTTACAAGTGTCCATGTGATACGCGTCAAAACTTTTTCTCTTATAACTGCGCGAAAAGCATGTATTCTTGCTTAATACAACGAAACAAGCTGTTTTAGACCGAAACGAGCTAAATCACAACACATCGGTATTACAAGTGTTCCACGTGATACTCGTCAAAACTTTTTCTCTTATAACTGCGCGAAAAGCATGTATTCGTGCTTAATACAACGAAACAAGCTGTTTTAGACCGAAACGAGCTAAATCTGAACACATCGGTTTTACAAGTGTTCCTCTGATACGCGTCAAAACTTTTTCTCTTATAACTGCGCGAAAAGCATGTATTCTTGCTTAATACAGCGAAACAAGCTGTTTTAGACCGAAACGAGCTAAATCACAACACATCGGTTTTACAAGTGTTCCTCTCATACGCGTCAAAACTTTTTCTCTTATAACTGCGCGAAAAGCATGTATTCTTGCTTAATACAGCGAAACAAGCTGTTTTAGACCGAAATGAGCTAAATCACAACACATCGGTTTTACAAGTGTTCCTATGATACGCGTCAAAACTTTTTCTCTTATAACTGCGCGAAAAGCATGTATTCTTGCTTAATACAACGAAACAAGCTGTTTTAGACCGAAACGAGCTATATCTGAACACATCGGTTTTACAAGTATCCACGTGATACTCGTCAAAACTTTTTCTCTTATAACTGCGCGAAAAGCATGTATTCTTGCTTAATACAACGAAACAAGCTGTTTTAGACCGAAACGAGCTAAATCACAACACATCGGTTTTACAAGTGTCTCTCTAATACGCGTCAAAACTTTTTCTTCTATAACTGCCCGTAAAGCATGTATTCGTGCCTGATACAACGAAACAAGTTGTTTTAGACCGAAACGAGCTAAATCTGAACACATCGGTTTTACAAGTGTCCCTGTGACACGCGTCAACACTTTTTCTCTTACAACTGCGCGAAAAGCATGTATTCGTGCTTAATACAGCGAAACAAGCTGTTTTAGACCGAAACGAGCTAAATCACAACACAAAGGTTTTACAAGTGTTCCTCTGATACGCGTCAAAACTTTTTCTCTTATAACTGCGCGAAAAGCATGTATTCTTGCTTAATACTACGAAACAAGCTGTTTTAGACCGAAACGAGCTAAATCACAACACATCGGTTTTACAAGTGTTCCTCTGATACACGTCTAAACTTTTTCTCTTATAACTGCGCGAAAAGCATGTATTCGTGCTTAATACAACGAAACAAGCTGTTTCAGACCGAAACGAGCTAAATCTGAACACATCGGTTTTACAAGTGTCCCTGTGACACGCGTCAAAACTTTTTCTCTTATAACCGCGCGAAAAGCATGTATTCTTGCTTAATAGAGCGAAACAAGCTGTTTTAGACCAAAATGAGCTAAATCACAACACATCGGTTTTACAAGTGTTCCTCTGATACGCGTCAAAACTTTTTCTCTTATAACTGCGCGAAAAGCATGTATTCTTGCTTAATACAGCGAAACAAGCTGTTTTAAACCGAAACGAGCTAAATCACAACACATCGGTATTACAAGTGTTCCACGTGATACTCGTCAAAACTTTTTCTCTTATAACTGCGCGAAAAGCATGTATTCGTGCTTAATACAAGGAAACAAGCTGTTTTAGACCGAAACGAGCTAAAGCTGAACACATCAGTTTTACAAGTATCCACGTGATACTCGTCAAAACTTTTTCTCTTATAACTGCGCGAAAAGCATGTATTCTTGGTTAATACAGCGAAACAAGCTGTTTTAGACCGAAACGAGCTAAATCACAACACATCGGTTTTACAAGTGTCTCTCTAATACGCAAACTTTTTCACTTATAACTGCGCGAAAAGCATGTATTCTTGCTTAATACAACGAAACAAGCTGTTTTAGACCGAAACGAGCTAAATCTGAACACATCGGTTTTACAAGTATCCACGTGATACTCGTCAAAACTTTTTCTCTTATAACTGCGCGAAAAGCATGTATTCTTGCTTATTACAACGAAACAAGCTGTTTTAGACCGAAACGAGCTAAATCACAACACATCAGTTTTACAAGTGTCTCTCTAATACGCGTCAAAACTTTTTCTTCTATAACTGCCCGTAAAGCATGTATTCGTGCCTGATACAACGAAACAAGTTGTTTTAGACCGAAACGAGCTAAATCTGAACACATCGGTTTTACAAGTGTCCCTGTGACACGCGTCAACACTTTTTCTCTTACAACTGCGCGAAAAGCATGTATTCGTGCTTAATACAGCGAAACAAGCTGTTTTAGACCGAAACGAGCTAAATCACAACACAAAGGTTTTACAAGTGTTCCTCTGATACGCGTCAAAACTTTTTCTCTTATAACTGCGCGAAAAGCATGTATTCTTGCTTAATACTACGAAACAAGCTGTTTTAGACCGAAACGAGCTAAATCACAACACATCGGTTTTACAAGTGTTCCTCTGATACACGTCTAAACTTTTTCTCTTATAACTGCGCGAAAAGCATGTATTCGTGCTTAATACAACGAAACAAGCTGTTTCAGACCGAAACGAGCTAAATCTGAACACATCGGTTTTACAAGTGTCCCTGTGACACGCGTCAAAACTTTTTCTCTTATAACCGCGCGAAAAGCATGTATTCTTGCTTAATAGAGCGAAACAAGCTGTTTTAGACCAAAATGAGCTAAATCACAACACATCGGTTTTACAAGTGTTCCTCTGATACGCGTCAAAACTTTTTCTCTTATAACTGCGCGAAAAGCATGTATTCTTGCTTAATACAGCGAAACAAGCTGTTTTAAACCGAAACGAGCTAAATCACAACACATCGGTATTACAAGTGTTCCACGTGATACTCGTCAAAACTTTTTCTCTTATAACTGCGCGAAAAGCATGTATTCGTGCTTAATACAAGGAAACAAGCTGTTTTAGACCGAAACGAGCTAAAGCTGAACACATCAGTTTTACAAGTATCCACGTGATACTCGTCAAAACTTTTTCTCTTATAACTGCGCGAAAAGCATGTATTCTTGGTTAATACAGCGAAACAAGCTGTTTTAGACCGAAACGAGCTAAATCACAACACATCGGTTTTACAAGTGTCTCTGATACGCGTCATAAGTTTTTTTTCTATAACTGCGCGTAAAGCAAGTATTCGTGCTTAATACAATGAAACAAGCTGTTTTAGACCGAAACGAGCTAAATCTGAACACATCGGTTTTACAAGTGTTCCTCTGATACGCGTCAAAACTTTTTCTCTTATAACTGCGCGAAAAGCATGTATTCTTGCTTAATACAGCGAAACAAGCTGTTTTAGACCGAAACGAGCTAAATCACAACACATCGGTTTTACAAGTGTTCCTCTCATACGCGTCAAAACTTTTTCTCTTATAACTGCGCTAAAAGCATGTATTCTTGCTTAATACAGCGAAACAAGCTGTTTTAGACCGAAATGAGCTAAATCACAACACATCGGTTTTACAAGTGTTCCTCTGATACGCGTCCAAACTTTTTCTCTTATAACTGCGCGAAAAGCATGTATTCTTGCTTAATACAGCGAAACAAGCTGTTTTAGACCGAAACGAGCTAAATCACAACACATCGGTATTACAAGTGTTCCACGTGATACTCGTCAAAACTTTTTCTCTTATAACTGCGCGAAAAGCATGTATTCGTGCTTAATACAACGAAACAAGCTGTTTTAGACCGAAACGAGCTAAATCTGAACACATCGGTTTTACAAGTGTTCCTCTGATACGCGTCAAAACTTTTTCTCTTATAACTGCGCGAAAAGCATGTATTCTTGCTTAATACAGCGAAACAAGCTGTTTTAGACCGAAACGAGCTAAATCACAACACATCGGTTTTACAAGTGTTCCACGTGAAACTCGTCAAAACTTTTTCTCTTATAACTGCGCGAAAAGCATGTATTCTTGCTTAATACAACGAAACAAGCTGTTTTAGACCGAAACGAGCTAAATCACAACACATCGGTTTTACAAGTGTCTCTGATACGCGTCATAACTTTTTCTTCTATAACTGCGCGTAAAGCAAGTATTCGTGCTTAATACAATGAAACAGGCTGTTTTAGACCGAAACGAGCTAAATCTGAACACATCGGTTTTACAAGTGTTCCTCTGATACGCGTCAAAACTTTTTCTCTTATAACTGCGCGAAAAGCATGTATTCTTGCTTAATACAGCGAAACAAGCTGTTTTAGACCGAAACGAGCTAAATCACAACACATCGGTTTTACAAGTGTTCCTCTGATACGCGTCAAAACTTTTTCTCTTATAACTGCGCGAAAAGCATGTATTCTTGCTTAATACAGCGAAACAAGTTGTTTTAGACCGAAACGAGCTAAATCACAACACATCGGTTTTACAAGTGTTCCTCTGATACGCGTCAAAACTTTTTCTCTTATAACTGCGCGAAAAGCATGTATTCTTGCTTAATACAGCGAAACAAGCTGTTTTAGACCGAAACGAGCTAAATCACAACACATCGGTTTTACAAGTGTTCCTCTGATACGCGTCAAAACTTTTTCTCTTATAACTGCGCGAAAAGCATGTATTCTTGCTTAATACAGCGAAACAAGCTGTTTTAGACCGAAACGAGCTAAATCACAACACATCGGTTTTACAAGTGTTCCTCTCATACGCGTCAAAACTTTTTCTCTTATAACTGCGCGAAAAGCACGTATTCTTGCTTAATACAGCGAAACAAGCTGTTTTAGACCGAAATGAGCTAAATCACAACACATCGGTTTTACAAGTGTTCCTCTGATACGCGTCCAAACTTTTTCTCTTATAACTGCGCGAAAAGCATGTATTCTTGCTTAATACAGCGAAACAAGCTGTTTTAGACCGAAACGAGCTAAATCACAACACATCGGTATTACAAGTGTTCCACGTGATACTCGTCAAAACTTTTTCTCTTATAACTGCGCGAAAAGCATGTATTCGTGCTTAATACAACGAAACAAGCTGTTTTAGACCGAAACGAGCTAAATCTGAACACATCGGTTTTACAAGTATCCACGTGATACTCGTCAAAACTTTTTCTCTTATAACTGCGCGAAAAGCATGTATTTTTGCTTAATACAACGAAACAAGCTGTTTTAGACCGAAACGAGCTAAATCACAACACATCGGTTTTACAAGTGTCTCTCTAATACGCAAACTTTTTCACTTATAACTGCGCGAAAAGCATGTATTCTTGCTTAATACAACGAAACAAGCTGTTTTAGACCGAAACGAGCTAAATCTGAACACATCGGTTTTACAAGTATCCACGTGATACTCGTCAAAACTTTTTCTCTTATAACTGCGCGAAAAGCATGTATTCTTGCTTATTACAACGAAACAAGCTGTTTTAGACCGAAACGAGTTAAATCACAACACATCGGTTTTACAAGTGTCTCTCTAATACGCGTCAAAACTTTTTCTTCTATAACTGCGCGTAAAGCATTGTTTCGTGCTTAATACAACGAAACAAGTTGTTTTAGACCGAAACGAGCTAATTCTGAACACATCGGTTTTACAAGTGTTCCTGTGACACGCGTCAAAACTTTTTCTCTTATAACTGCGCGAAAAGCATGTATTCTTGCTTAATACAGCGAAACAACCTGTTTTAGACCGAAACGAGCTAAATCACAACACAAAGGTTTTACAAGTGTTCCTCTGATACGCGTCAAAACTTTTTGTCTTATAACTGCGCGAAAAGCATGTATTCTTGCTTAATACTACGAAACAAGCTGTTTTAGACCGAAACGAGCTAAATCTGAACACATTGGTTTTACAAGTGTCCCTGTGACACGCGTCAAAACTTTTTCTCTTATAACTGCGCGAAAAGCATGTATTCGTGCTTAATACAGCGAAACAAGCTGTTTTAGACCGAAACGAGCTAAATCAAAACACATCGGTTTTACAAGTGTTCCTCTGATACGCGTCAAAACTTTTTCTCTTATAACTGCGCGAAAAGCATGTATTCTTGCTTAATACAGCGAAACAAGCTGTTTTAGACCGAAATGAGCTAAATCACAACACATCGGTTTTACAAGTGTTCCTCTGATACGCGTCAAAACTTTTTCTCTTATAACTGCGCGAAAAGCATGTATTCTTGCTTAATACAACGAAACAAGCTGTTTTAGACCGAAACGAGCTATATCTGAACACATCGGTTTTACAAGTATCCACGTGATACTCGTCAAAACTTTTTCTCTTATAACTGCGCGAAAAGCATGTATTCTTGCTTAATAGAGCGAAACAAGCTGTTTTAGACCAAAATGAGCTAAATCACAACACATCGGTTTTACAAGTGTTCCTCTGATACGCGTCAAAACTTTTTCTCTTATAACTGCGCGAAAAGCATGTATTCTTGCTTAATACAGCGAAACAAGCTGTTTTAAACCGAAACGAGCTAAATCACAACACATCGGTATTACAAGTGTTCCACGTGATACTCGTCAAAACTTTTTCTCTTATAACTGCGCGAAAAGCATGTATTCGTGCTTAATACAAGGAAACAAGCTGTTTTAGACCGAAACGAGCTAAGTCTGAACACATCAGTTTTACAAGTATCCACGTGATACTCGTCAAAACTTTTTCTCTTATAACTGCGCGAAAAGCATGTATTCTTGGTTAATACAGCGAAACAAGCTGTTTTAGACCGAAACGAGCTAAATCACAACACATCGGTTTTACAAGTGTCTCTGATACGCGTCATAACTTTTTTTTCTATAACTGCGCGTAAAGCAAGTATTCGTGCTTAATACAATGAAACAAGCTGTTTTAGACCGAAACGAGCTAAATCTGAACACATCGGTTTTACAAGTGTTCCTCTGATACGCGTCAAAACTTTTTCTCTTATAACTGCGCGAAAAGCATGTATTCTTGCTTAATACAGCGAAACAAGCTGTTTTAGACCGAAACGAGCTAAATCACAACACATCGGTTTTACAAGTATCCACGTGATACTCGTCAAAACTTTTTCTCTTATAACTGCGCGAAAAGCATGTATTTTTGCTTAATACAACGAAACAAGCTGTTTTAGACCGAAACGAGCTAAATCACAACACATCGGTTTTACAAGTGTCTCTCTAATACGCAAACTTTTTCACTTATAACTGCGCGAAAAGCATGTATTCTTGCTTAATACAACGAAACAAGCTGTTTTAGACCGAAACGAGCTAAATCTGAACACATCGGTTTTACAAGTATCCACGTGATACTCGTCAAAACTTTTTCTCTTATAACTGCGCGAAAAGCATGTATTCTTGCTTATTACAACGAAACAAGCTGTTTTAGACCGAAACGAGCTAACTTACAACACATCGGTTTTACAAGTGTCTCTCTAATACGCGTCAAAACTTTTTCTTCTATAACTGCGCGAAAAGCATGTATTCTTGCTTAATAGAGCGAAACAAGCTGTTTTAGACCAAAATGAGCTAAATCACAACACATCGGTTTTACAAGTGTTCCTCTGATACGCGTCAAAACTTTTTCTCTTATAACTGCGCGAAAAGCATGTATTCTTGCTTAATACAGCGAAACAAGCTGTTTTAAACCGAAACGAGCTAAATCACAACACATCGGTATTACAAGTGTCTCTCTAATACGCAAACTTTTTCACTTATAACTGCGCGAAAAGCATGTATTCTTGCTTAATACAACGAAACAAGCTGTTTTAGACCGAAACGAGCTAAATCTGAACACATCGGTTTTACAAGTATCCACGTGATACTCGTCAAAACTTTTTCTCTTATAACTGCGCGAAAAGCATGTATTCTTGCTTAATACAACGAAACAAGCTGTTTTAGACCGAAACGAGCTATATCTGAACACATCGGTTTTACAAGTATCCACGTGATACTCGTCAAAACTTTTTCTCTTATAACTGCGCGAAAAGCATGTATTCTTGCTTAATAGAGCGAAACAAGCTGTTTTAGACCAAAATGAGCTAAATCACAACACATCGGTTTTACAAGTGTTCCTCTGATACGCGTCAAAACTTTTTCTCTTATAACTGCGCGAAAAGCATGTATTCTTGCTTAATACAGCGAAACAAGCTGTTTTAAACCGAAACGAGCTAAATCACAACACATCGGTATTACAAGTGTTCCACGTGATACTCGTCAAAACTTTTTCTCTTATAACTGCGCGAAAAGCATGTATTCGTGCTTAATACAAGGAAACAAGCTGTTTTAGACCGAAACGAGCTAAGTCTGAACACATCAGTTTTACAAGTATCCACGTGATACTCGTCAAAACTTTTTCTCTTATAACTGCGCGAAAAGCATGTATTCTTGGTTAATACAGCGAAACAAGCTGTTTTAGACCGAAACGAGCTAAATCACAACACATCGGTTTTACAAGTGTCTCTGATACGCGTCATAACTTTTTTTTCTATAACTGCGCGTAAAGCAAGTATTCGTGCTTAATACAATGAAACAAGCTGTTTTAGACCGAAACGAGCTAAATCTGAACACATCGGTTTTACAAGTGTTCCTCTGATACGCGTCAAAACTTTTTCTCTTATAACTGCGCGAAAAGCATGTATTCTTGCTTAATACAGCGAAACAAGCTGTTTTAGACCGAAACGAGCTAAATCACAACACATCGGTTTTACAAGTATCCACGTGATACTCGTCAAAACTTTTTCTCTTATAACTGCGCGAAAAGCATGTATTTTTGCTTAATACAACGAAACAAGCTGTTTTAGACCGAAACGAGCTAAATCACAACACATCGGTTTTACAAGTGTCTCTCTAATACGCAAACTTTTTCACTTATAACTGCGCGAAAAGCATGTATTCTTGCTTAATACAACGAAACAAGCTGTTTTAGACCGAAACGAGCTAAATCTGAACACATCGGTTTTACAAGTATCCACGTGATACGCGTCCAAACTTTTTCTCTTATAACTGCGCGAAAAGCATGTATTCTTGCTTAATACAGCGAAACAAGCTGTTTTAGACCGAAACGAGCTAAATCACAACACATCGGTATTACAAGTGTTCCACGTGATACTCGTCAAAACTTTTTCTCTTATAACTGCGCGAAAAGCATGTATTCGTGCTTAATACAACGAAACAAGCTGTTTTAGACCGAAACGAGCTAAATCTGAACACATCGGTTTTACAAGTATCCACGTGATACTCGTCAAAACTTTTTCTCTTATAACTGCGCGAAAAGCATGTATTTTTGCTTAATACAACGAAACAAGCTGTTTTAGACCGAAACGAGCTAAATCACAACACATCGGTTTTACAAGTGTCTCTCTAATACGCAAACTTTTTCACTTATAACTGCGCGAAAAGCATGTATTCTTGCTTAATACAACGAAACAAGCTGTTTTAGACCGAAACGAGCTAAATCTGAACACATCGGTTTTACAAGTATCCACGTGATACTCGTCAAAACTTTTTCTCTTATAACTGCGCGAAAAGCATGTATTCTTGCTTATTACAACGAAACAAGCTGTTTTAGACCGAAACGAGCTAACTTACAACACATCGGTTTTACAAGTGTCTCTCTAATACGCGTCAAAACTTTTTCTTCTATAACTGCGCGTAAAGCATTGTTTCGTGCTTAATACAACGAAACAAGTTGTTTTAGACCGAAACGAGCTAAATCTGAACACATCGGTTTTACAAGTGTTCCTGTGACACGCGTCAAAACTTTTTCTCTTATAACTGCGCGAAAAGCATGTATTCTTGCTTAATACAGCGAAACGACCTGTTTTAGACCGAAACGAGCTAAATCACAACACAAAGGTTTTACAAGTGTTCCTCTGATACGCGTCAAAACTTTTTGTCTTATAACTGCGCGAAAAGCATGTATTCTTGCTTAATACTACGAAACAAGCTGTTTTAGACCGAAACGAGCTAAATCTGAACACATTGGTTTTACAAGTGTCCCTGTGACACGCGTCAAAACTTTTTCTCTTATAACTGCGCGAAAAGCATGTATTCTTGCTTAATACAGCGAAACAAGCTGTTTTAGACCAAAACGAGCTAAATCAAAACACATCGGTTTTACAAGTGTTCCTCTGATACGCGTCAAAACTTTTTCTCTTATAACTGCGCGAAAAGCATGTATTCGTGCTTAATACAACGAAACAAGCTGTTTTAGACCGAAATGAGCTAAATCACAACACATCGGTTTTACAAGTGTTCCACGTGAAACTCGTCAAAACTTTTTCTTTATAACTGCGCGAAAAGCATGTATTCTTGCTTAATACAACGAAACAAGCTGTTTTAGACCGAAACGAGCTAAATCACAACACATCGGTTTTACAAGTGTCTCCCTGATACGCGTCAAAACTTTTTCTTCTATAACTGCGCGTAAAGCATGTATTCTTGCTTAATACAACGAAACAAGCTGTTTTAGACCAAAACGAGCTAGATCTGAACACATCGGTTTTCCAAGTGTCCATGTGATACGCGTCAAAACTTTTTCTCTTATAACTGCGCGAAAAGCATGTATTCTTGCTTAATACAACGAAACAAGCTGTTTTAGACCGAAACGAGCTAAATCACAACACATCGGTTTTACAAGTGTTCCTCTGATACGCGTCAAAACTTTTTCTCTTATAACTGCGCGAAAAGCATGAATTCTTGCTTAATACAGCGAAACAAGCTGTTTTAGACCGAAACGAGCTAAATCACAACACATCGCTTTTACAAGTGTCTCTCTAATACGCGTCAAAACTTTTTCTTCTATAACTGCCCGTAAAGCATGTATTCGTGCCTGATACAACGAAACAAGTTGTTTTAGACCGAAACGAGCTAAATCTGAACACATCGGTTTTACAAGTGTCCCTGTGACACGCGTCAACACTTTTTCTCTTACAACTGCGCGAAAAGCATGTATTCGTGCTTAATACAGCGAAACAAGCTGTTTTAGACCGAAACGAGCTAAATCACAACACAAAGGTTTTACAAGTGTTCCTCTGATACGCGTCAAAACTTTTTCTCTTATAACTGCGCGAAAAGCATGTATTCTTGCTTAATACTACGAAACAAGCTGTTTTAGACCGAAACGAGCTAAATCACAACACATCGGTTTTACAAGTGTTCCTCTGATACACGTCTAAACTTTTTCTCTTATAACTGCGCGAAAAGCATGTATTCGTGCTTAATACAACGAAACAAGCTGTTTCAGACCGAAACGAGCTAAATCTGAACACATCGGTTTTACAAGTGTCCCTGTGACACGCGTCAAAACTTTTTCTCTTATAACTGCGCGAAAAGCATGTATTCTTGCTTAATAGAGCGAAACAAGCTGTTTTAGACCAAAATGAGCTAAATCACAACACATCGGTTTTACAAGTGTTCCTCTGATACGCGTCAAAACTTTTTCTCTTATAACTGCGCGAAAAGCATGTATTCTTGCTTAATACAGCGAAACAAGCTGTTTTAAACCGAAACGAGCTAAATCACAACACATCGGTATTACAAGTGTTCCACGTGATACTCGTCAAAACTTTTTCTCTTATAACTGCGCGAAAAGCATGTATTCGTGCTTAATACAAGGAAACAAGCTGTTTTAGACCGAAACGAGCTAAGTCTGAACACATCAGTTTTACAAGTATCCACGTGATACTCGTCAAAACTTTTTCTCTTATAACTGCGCGAAAAGCATGTATTCTTGGTTAATACAGCGAAACAAGCTGTTTTAGACCGAAACGAGCTAAATCACAACACATCGGTTTTACAAGTGTTCCTCTCATACGCGTCAAAACTTTTTCTCTTATAACTGCGCGAAAAGCATGTATTCTTGCTTAATACAGCGAAACAAGCTGTTTTAGACCGAAATGAGCTAAATCACAACACATCAGTTTTACAAGTGTTCCTCTGATACGCGTCCAAACTTTTTCTCTTATAACTGCGCGAAAAGCATGTATTCTTGCTTAATACAGCGAAACAAGCTGTTTTAGACCGAAACGAGCTAAATCACAACACATCGGTATTACAAGTGTTCCACGTGATACTCGTCAAAACTTTTTCTCTTATAACTGCGCGAAAAGCATGTATTCGTGCTTAATACAACGAAACAAGCTGTTTTAGACCGAAACGAGCTAAATCTGAACACATCGGTTTTACAAGTATCCACGTGATACTCGTCAAAACTTTTTCTCTTATAACTGCGCGAAAAGCATGTATTTTTGCTTAATACAGCGAAACAAGCTGTTTTAGACCGAAACGAGCTAAATCACAACACATCGGTTTTACAAGTGTCTCTGATACGCGTCATAACTTTTTTTTCTATAACTGCGCGTAAAGCAAGTATTCGTGCTTAATACAATGAAACAAGCTGTTTTAGACCGAAACGAGCTAAATCTGAACACATCGGTTTTACAAGTGTTCCTCTGATACGCGTCAAAACTTTTTCTCTTATAACTGCGCGAAAAGCATGTATTCTTGCTTAATACAGCGAAACAAGCTGTTTTAGACCGAAACGAGCTAAATCACAACACATCGGTTTTACAAGTGTTCCTCTCATACGCGTCAAAACTTTTTCTCTTATAACTGCGCGAAAAGCATGTATTCTTGCTTAATACAGCGAAACAAGCTGTTTTAGACCGAAATGAGCTAAATCACAACACATCAGTTTTACAAGTGTTCCTCTGATACGCGTCCAAACTTTTTCTCTTATAACTGCGCGAAAAGCATGTATTCTTGCTTAATACAGCGAAACAAGCTGTTTTAGACCGAAACGAGCTAAATCACAACACATCGGTATTACAAGTGTTCCACGTGATACTCGTCAAAACTTTTTCTCTTATAACTGCGCGAAAAGCATGTATTCTTGCTTAATACAACGAAACAAGCTGTTTTAGACCGAAACGAGCTATATCTGAACACATCGGTTTTACAAGTATCCACGTGATACTCGTCAAAACTTTTTCTCTTATAACTGCGCGAAAAGCATGTATTCTTGCTTAATACAACGAAACAAGCTGTTTTAGACCGAAACGAGCTAAATCACAACACATCGGTTTTACAAGTGTCTCTCTAATACGCGTCAAAACTTTTTCTTCTATAACTGCCCGTAAAGCATGTATTCGTGCCTGATACAACGAAACAAGTTGTTTTAGACCGAAACGAGCTAAATCTGAACACATCGGTTTTACAAGTGTCCCTGTGACACGCGTCAACACTTTTTCTCTTACAACTGCGCGAAAAGCATGTATTCGTGCTTAATACAGCGAAACAACCTGTTTTAGACCGAAACGAGCTAAATCACAACACAAAGGTTTTACAAGTGTTCCTCTGATACGCGTCAAAACTTTTTCTCTTATAACTGCGCGAAAAGCATGTATTCTTGCTTAATACTACGAAACAAGCTGTTTTAGACCGAAACGAGCTAAATCACAACACATCGGTTTTACAAGTGTTCCTCTGATACACGTCTAAACTTTTTCTCTTATAACTGCGCGAAAAGCATGTATTCGTGCTTAATACAACGAAACAAGCTGTTTCAGACCGAAACGAGCTAAATCTGAACACATCGGTTTTACAAGTGTCCCTGTGACACGCGTCAAAACTTTTTCTCTTATAACTGCGCGAAAAGCATGTATTCTTGCTTAATAGAGCGAAACAAGCTGTTTTAGACCAAAATGAGCTAAATCACAACACATCGGTTTTACAAGTGTTCCTCTGATACGCGTCAAAACTTTTTCTCTTATAACTGCGCGAAAAGCATGTATTCTTGCTTAATACAGCGAAACAAGCTGTTTTAAACCGAAACGAGCTAAATCACAACACATCGGTATTACAAGTGTTCCACGTGATACTCGTCAAAACTTTTTCTCTTATAACTGCGCGAAAAGCATGTATTCGTGCTTAATACAAGGAAACAAGCTGTTTTAGACCGAAACGAGCTAAGTCTGAACACATCAGTTTTACAAGTATCCACGTGATACTCGTCAAAACTTTTTCTCTTATAACTGCGCGAAAAGCATGTATTCTTGGTTAATACAGCGAAACAAGCTGTTTTAGACCGAAACGAGCTAAATCACAACACATCGGTTTTACAAGTGTCTCTGATACGCGTCATAACTTTTTTTTGTATAACTGCGCGTAAAGCAAGTATTCGTGCTTAATACAATGAAACAAGCTGTTTTAGACCGAAACGAGCTAAATCTGAACACATCGGTTTTACAAGTGTTCCTCTGATACGCGTCAAAACTTTTTCTCTTATAACTGCGCGAAAAGCATGTATTCTTGCTTAATACAGCGAAACAAGCTGTTTTAGACCGAAACGAGCTAAATCACAACACATCGGTTTTACAAGTGTTCCTCTCATACGCGTCAAAACTTTTTCTCTTATAACTGCGCGAAAAGCATGTATTCTTGCTTAATACAGCGAAACAAGCTGTTTTAGACCGAAATGAGCTAAATCACAACACATCGGTTTTACAAGTGTTCCTCTGATACGCGTCCAAACTTTTTCTCTTATAACTGCGCGAAAAGCATGTATTCTTGCTTAATACAGCGAAACAAGCTGTTTTAGACCGAAACGAGCTAAATCACAACACATCGGTATTACAAGTGTTCCACGTGATACTCGTCAAAACTTTTTCTCTTATAACTGCGCGAAAAGCATGTATTCGTGCTTAATACAACGAAACAAGCTGTTTTAGACCGAAACGAGCTAAATCTGAACACATCGGTTTTACAAGTATCCACGTGATACTCGTCAAAACTTTTTCTCTTATAACTGCGCGAAAAGCATGTATTTTTGCTTAATACAGCGAAACAAGCTGTTTTAGACCGAAACGAGCTAAATCACAACACATCGGTTTTACAAGTGTCTCTGATACGCGTCATAACTTTTTTTTCTATAACTGCGCGTAAAGCAAGTATTCGTGCTTAATACAATGAAACAAGCTGTTTTAGACCGAAACGAGCTAAATCTGAACACATCGGTTTTACAAGTGTTCCTCTGATACGCGTCAAAACTTTTTCTCTTATAACTGCGCGAAAAGCATGTATTCTTGCTTAATACAGCGAAACAAGCTGTTTTAGACCGAAACGAGCTAAATCACAACACATCGGTTTTACAAGTGTTCCTCTCATACGCGTCAAAACTTTTTCTCTTATAACTGCGCGAAAAGCATGTATTCTTGCTTAATACAGCGAAACAAGCTGTTTTAGACCGAAATGAGCTAAATCACAACACATCAGTTTTACAAGTGTTCCTCTGATACGCGTCCAAACTTTTTCTCTTATAACTGCGCGAAAAGCATGTATTCTTGCTTAATACAGCGAAACAAGCTGTTTTAGACCGAAACGAGCTAAATCACAACACATCGGTATTACAAGTGTTCCACGTGATACTCGTCAAAACTTTTTCTCTTATAACTGCGCGAAAAGCATGTATTCTTGCTTAATACAACGAAACAAGCTGTTTTAGACCGAAACGAGCTATATCTGAACACATCGGTTTTACAAGTATCCACGTGATACTCGTCAAAACTTTTTCTCTTATAACTGCGCGAAAAGCATGTATTCTTGCTTAATACAACGAAACAAGCTGTTTTAGACCGAAACGAGCTAAATCACAACACATCGGTTTTACAAGTGTCTCTCTAATACGCGTCAAAACTTTTTCTTCTATAACTGCCCGTAAAGCATGTATTCGTGCCTGATACAACGAAACAAGTTGTTTTAGACCGAAACGAGCTAAATCTGAACACATCGGTTTTACAAGTGTCCCTGTGACACGCGTCAACACTTTTTCTCTTACAACTGCGCGAAAAGCATGTATTCGTGCTTAATACAGCGAAACAAGCTGTTTTAGACCGAAACGAGCTAAATCACAACACAAAGGTTTTACAAGTGTTCCTCTGATACGCGTCAAAACTTTTTCTCTTATAACTGCGCGAAAAGCATGTATTCTTGCTTAATACTACGAAACAAGCTGTTTTAGACCGAAA
Source organism: Amblyomma americanum (assembly GCF_052857255.1). NCBI lineage: Eukaryota > Metazoa > Arthropoda > Arachnida > Ixodida > Ixodidae > Amblyomma > Amblyomma americanum. The sequence continues at coordinate 56,940 of NW_027526646.1, read as the reverse complement.
CGAGCTAAATCACAACACATCGGTTTTACAAGTGTTCCTCTGATACACGTCTAAACTTTTTCTCTTATAACTGCGCGAAAAGCATGTATTCGTGCTTAATACAACGAAACAAGCTGTTTCAGACCGAAACGAGCTAAATCTGAACACATCGGTTTTACAAGTGTCCCTGTGACACGCGTCAAAACTTTTTCTCTTATAACTGCGCGAAAAGCATGTATTCTTGCTTAATAGAGCGAAACAAGCTGTTTTAGACCAAAATGAGCTAAATCACAACACATCGGTTTTACAAGTGTTCCTCTGATACGCGTCAAAACTTTTTCTCTTATAACTGCGCGAAAAGCATGTATTCTTGCTTAATACAGCGAAACAAGCTGTTTTAAACCGAAACGAGCTAAATCACAACACATCGGTATTACAAGTGTTCCACGTGATACTCGTCAAAACTTTTTCTCTTATAACTGCGCGAAAAGCATGTATTCGTGCTTAATACAAGGAAACAAGCTGTTTTAGACCGAAACGAGCTAAGTCTGAACACATCAGTTTTACAAGTATCCACGTGATACTCGTCAAAACTTTTTCTCTTATAACTGCGCGAAAAGCATGTATTCTTGGTTAATACAGCGAAACAAGCTGTTTTAGACCGAAACGAGCTAAATCACAACACATCGGTTTTACAAGTGTCTCTGATACGCGTCATAACTTTTTTTTCTATAACTGCGCGTAAAGCAAGTATTCGTGCTTAATACAATGAAACAAGCTGTTTTAGACCGAAACGAGCTAAATCTGAACACATCGGTTTTACAAGTGTTCCTCTGATACGCGTCAAAACTTTTTCTCTTATAACTGCGCGAAAAGCATGTATTCTTGCTTAATACAGCGAAACAAGCTGTTTTAGACCGAAACGAGCTAAATCACAACACATCGGTTTTACAAGTGTTCCTCTCATACGCGTCAAAACTTTTTCTCTTATAACTGCGCGAAAAGCATGTATTCTTGCTTAATACAGCGAAACAAGCTGTTTTAGACCGAAATGAGCTAAATCACAACACATCGGTTTTACAAGTGTTCCTCTGATACGCGTCCAAACTTTTTCTCTTATAACTGCGCGAAAAGCATGTATTCTTGCTTAATACAGCGAAACAAGCTGTTTTAGACCGAAACGAGCTAAATCACAACACATCGGTATTACAAGTGTTCCACGTGATACTCGTCAAAACTTTTTCTCTTATAACTGCGCGAAAAGCATGTATTCGTGCTTAATACAACGAAACAAGCTGTTTTAGACCGAAACGAGCTAAATCTGAACACATCGGTTTTACAAGTATCCACGTGATACTCGTCAAAACTTTTTCTCTTATAACTGCGCGAAAAGCATGTATTTTTGCTTAATACAACGAAACAAGCTGTTTTAGACCGAAACGAGCTAAATCACAACACATCGGTTTTACAAGTGTCTCTCTAATACGCAAACTTTTTCACTTATAACTGCGCGAAAAGCATGTATTCTTGCTTAATACAACGAAACAAGCTGTTTTAGACCGAAACGAGCTAAATCTGAACACATCGGTTTTACAAGTATCCACGTGATACTCGTCAAAACTTTTTCTCTTATAACTGCGCGAAAAGCATGTATTCTTGCTTATTACAACGAAACAAGCTGTTTTAGACCGAAACGAGCTAACTTACAACACATCGGTTTTACAAGTGTCTCTCTAATACGCGTCAAAACTTTTTCTTCTATAACTGCGCGTAAAGCATTGTTTCGTGCTTAATACAACGAAACAAGTTGTTTTAGACCGAAACGAGCTAAATCTGAACACATCGGTTTTACAAGTGTTCCTGTGACACGCGTCAAAACTTTTTCTCTTATAACTGCGCGAAAAGCATGTATTCTTGCTTAATACAGCGAAACGACCTGTTTTAGACCGAAACGAGCTAAATCACAACACAAAGGTTTTACAAGTGTTCCTCTGATACGCGTCAAAACTTTTTGTCTTATAACTGCGCGAAAAGCATGTATTCTTGCTTAATACTACGAAACAAGCTGTTTTAGACCGAAACGAGCTAAATCTGAACACATTGGTTTTACAAGTGTCCCTGTGACACGCGTCAAAACTTTTTCTCTTATAACTGCGCGAAAAGCATGTATTCTTGCTTAATACAGCGAAACAAGCTGTTTTAGACCAAAACGAGCTAAATCAAAACACATCGGTTTTACAAGTGTTCCTCTGATACGCGTCAAAACTTTTTCTCTTATAACTGCGCGAAAAGCATGTATTCGTGCTTAATACAACGAAACAAGCTGTTTTAGACCGAAATGAGCTAAATCACAACACATCGGTTTTACAAGTGTTCCACGTGAAACTCGTCAAAACTTTTTCTTTATAACTGCGCGAAAAGCATGTATTCTTGCTTAATACAACGAAACAAGCTGTTTTAGACCGAAACGAGCTAAATCACAACACATCGGTTTTACAAGTGTCTCCCTGATACGCGTCAAAACTTTTTCTTCTATAACTGCGCGTAAAGCATGTATTCTTGCTTAATACAACGAAACAAGCTGTTTTAGACCAAAACGAGCTAGATCTGAACACATCGGTTTTCCAAGTGTCCATGTGATACGCGTCAAAACTTTTTCTCTTATAACTGCGCGAAAAGCATGTATTCTTGCTTAATACAACGAAACAAGCTGTTTTAGACCGAAACGAGCTAAATCACAACACATCGGTTTTACAAGTGTTCCTCTGATACGCGTCAAAACTTTTTCTCTTATAACTGCGCGAAAAGCATGAATTCTTGCTTAATACAGCGAAACAAGCTGTTTTAGACCGAAACGAGCTAAATCACAACACATCGCTTTTACAAGTGTCTCTCTAATACGCGTCAAAACTTTTTCTTCTATAACTGCCCGTAAAGCATGTATTCGTGCCTGATACAACGAAACAAGTTGTTTTAGACCGAAACGAGCTAAATCTGAACACATCGGTTTTACAAGTGTCCCTGTGACACGCGTCAACACTTTTTCTCTTACAACTGCGCGAAAAGCATGTATTCGTGCTTAATACAGCGAAACAAGCTGTTTTAGACCGAAACGAGCTAAATCACAACACAAAGGTTTTACAAGTGTTCCTCTGATACGCGTCAAAACTTTTTCTCTTATAACTGCGCGAAAAGCATGTATTCTTGCTTAATACTACGAAACAAGCTGTTTTAGACCGAAACGAGCTAAATCACAACACATCGGTTTTACAAGTGTTCCTCTGATACACGTCTAAACTTTTTCTCTTATAACTGCGCGAAAAGCATGTATTCGTGCTTAATACAACGAAACAAGCTGTTTCAGACCGAAACGAGCTAAATCTGAACACATCGGTTTTACAAGTGTCCCTGTGACACGCGTCAAAACTTTTTCTCTTATAACTGCGCGAAAAGCATGTATTCTTGCTTAATAGAGCGAAACAAGCTGTTTTAGACCAAAATGAGCTAAATCACAACACATCGGTTTTACAAGTGTTCCTCTGATACGCGTCAAAACTTTTTCTCTTATAACTGCGCGAAAAGCATGTATTCTTGCTTAATACAGCGAAACAAGCTGTTTTAAACCGAAACGAGCTAAATCACAACACATCGGTATTACAAGTGTTCCACGTGATACTCGTCAAAACTTTTTCTCTTATAACTGCGCGAAAAGCATGTATTCGTGCTTAATACAAGGAAACAAGCTGTTTTAGACCGAAACGAGCTAAGTCTGAACACATCAGTTTTACAAGTATCCACGTGATACTCGTCAAAACTTTTTCTCTTATAACTGCGCGAAAAGCATGTATTCTTGGTTAATACAGCGAAACAAGCTGTTTTAGACCGAAACGAGCTAAATCACAACACATCGGTTTTACAAGTGTCTCTGATACGCGTCATAACTTTTTTTTCTATAACTGCGCGTAAAGCAAGTATTCGTGCTTAATACAATGAAACAAGCTGTTTTAGACCGAAACGAGCTAAATCTGAACACATCGGTTTTACAAGTGTTCCTCTGATACGCGTCAAAACTTTTTCTCTTATAACTGCGCGAAAAGCATGTATTCTTGCTTAATACAGCGAAACAAGCTGTTTTAGACCGAAACGAGCTAAATCACAACACATCGGTTTTACAAGTGTTCCTCTCATACGCGTCAAAACTTTTTCTCTTATAACTGCGCGAAAAGCATGTATTCTTGCTTAATACAGCGAAACAAGCTGTTTTAGACCGAAATGAGCTAAATCACAACACATCAGTTTTACAAGTGTTCCTCTGATACGCGTCCAAACTTTTTCTCTTATAACTGCGCGAAAAGCATGTATTCTTGCTTAATACAGCGAAACAAGCTGTTTTAGACCGAAACGAGCTAAATCACAACACATCGGTATTACAAGTGTTCCACGTGATACTCGTCAAAACTTTTTCTCTTATAACTGCGCGAAAAGCATGTATTCGTGCTTAATACAACGAAACAAGCTGTTTTAGACCGAAACGAGCTAAATCTGAACACATCGGTTTTACAAGTATCCACGTGATACTCGTCAAAACTTTTTCTCTTATAACTGCGCGAAAAGCATGTATTTTTGCTTAATACAACGAAACAAGCTGTTTTAGACCGAAACGAGCTAAATCACAACACATCGGTTTTACAAGTGTCTCTCTAATACGCAAACTTTTTCACTTATAACTGCGCGAAAAGCATGTATTCTTGCTTAATACAACGAAACAAGCTGTTTTAGACCGAAACGAGCTAAATCTGAACACATCGGTTTTACAAGTATCCACGTGATACTCGTCAAAACTTTTTCTCTTATAACTGCGCGAAAAGCATGTATTCTTGCTTATTACAACGAAACAAGCTGTTTTAGACCGAAACGAGCTAAATCACAAGTGTCTCTCTAATACGCGTCAAAACTTTTTCTTCTATAACTGCGCGTAAAGCATTGTTTCGTGCTTAATACAACGAAACAAGTTGTTTTAGACCGAAACGAGCTAAATCTGAACACATCGGTTTTACAAGTGTTCCTGTGACACGCGTCAAAACTTTTTCTCTTATAACTGCGCGAAAAGCATGTATTCTTGCTTAATACAGCGAAACAACCTGTTTTAGACCGAAACGAGCTAAATCACAACACAAAGGTTTTACAAGTGTTCCTCTGATACGCGTCAAAACTTTTTGTCTTATAACTGCGCGAAAAGCATGTATTCTTGCTTAATACTACGAAACAAGTTGTTTTAGACCGAAACGAGCTAAATCTGAACACATTGGTTTTACAAGTGTCCCTGTGACACGCGTCAAAACTTTTTCTCTTATAACTGCGCGAAAAGCATGTATTCTTGCTTAATACAGCGAAACAAGCTGTTTTAGACCGAAACGAGCTAAATCAAAACACATCGGTTTTACAAGTGTTCCTCTGATACGCGTCAAAACTTTTTCTCTTATAACTGCGCGAAAAGCATGTATTCGTGCTTAATACAACGAAACAAGCTGTTTTAGACCGAAATGAGCTAAATCACAACACATCGGTTTTACAAGTGTTCCACGTGAAACTCGTCAAAACTTTTTCTTTATAACTGCGCGAAAAGCATGTATTCTTGCTTAATACAACGAAACAAGCTGTTTTAGACCGAAACGAGCTAAATCACAACACATCGGTTTTACAAGTGTCTCCCTGATACGCGTCAAAACTTTTTCTTCTATAACTGCGCGTAAAGCATGTATTCTTGCTTAATACAACGAAACAAGCTGTTTTAGACCAAAACGAGCTAGATCTGAACACATCGGTTTTCCAAGTGTCCATGTGATACGCGTCAAAACTTTTTCTCTTATAACTGCGCGAAAAGCATGTATTCTTGCTTAATACAGCGAAACAAGCTGTTTTAAACCGAAACGAGCTAAATCACAACACATCGGTATTACAAGTGTTCCACGTGATACTCGTCAAAACTTTTTCTTTTATAACTGCGCGAAAAGCATGTATTCGTGCTTAATACAAGGAAACAAGCTGTTTTAGACCGAAACGAGCTAAGTCTGAACACATCAGTTTTACAAGTATCCACGTGATACTCGTCAAAACTTTTTCTCTTATAACTGCGCGAAAAGCATGTATTCTTGGTTAATACAGCGAAACAAGCTGTTTTAGACCGAAACGAGCTAAATCACAACACATCGGTTTTACAAGTGTCTCTGATACGCGTCATAACTTTTTTTTCTATAACTGCGCGTAAAGCAAGTATTCGTGCTTAATACAATGAAACAAGCTGTTTTAGACCGAAACGAGCTAAATCTGAACACATCGGTTTTACAAGTGTTCCTCTGATACGCGTCAAAACTTTTTCTCTTATAACTGCGCGAAAAGCATGTATTCTTGCTTAATACAGCGAAACAAGCTGTTTTAGACCGAAATGAGCTAAATCACAACACATCGGTTTTACAAGTGTTCCTCTGATACGCGTCCAAACTTTTTCTCTTATAACTGCGCGAAAAGCATGTATTCTTGCTTAATACAGCGAAACAAGCTGTTTTAGACCGAAACGAGCTAAATCACAACACATCGGTATTACAAGTGTTCCACGTGATACTCGTCAAAACTTTTTCTCTTATAACTGCGCGAAAAGCATGTATTCGTGCTTAATACAACGAAACAAGCTGTTTTAGACCGAAACGAGCTAAATCTGAACACATCGGTTTTACAAGTATCCACGTGATACTCGTCAAAACTTTTTCTCTTATAACTGCGCGAAAAGCATGTATTTTTGCTTAATACAACGAAACAAGCTGTTTTAGACCGAAACGAGCTAAATCACAACACATCGGTTTTACAAGTGTCTCTCTAATACGCAAACTTTTTCACTTATAACTGCGCGAAAAGCATGTATTCTTGCTTAATACAACGAAACAAGCTGTTTTAGACCGAAACGAGCTAAATCTGAACACATCGGTTTTACAAGTATCCACGTGATACTCGTCAAAACTTTTTCTCTTATAACTGCGCGAAAAGCATGTATTCTTGCTTATTACAACGAAACAAGCTGTTTTAGACCGAAACGAGCTAACTTACAACACATCGGTTTTACAAGTGTCTCTCTAATACGCGTCAAAACTTTTTCTTCTATAACTGCGCGTAAAGCATTGTTTCGTGCTTAATACAACGAAACAAGTTGTTTTAGACCGAAACGAGCTAAATCTGAACACATCGGTTTTACAAGTGTTCCTGTGACACGCGTCAAAACTTTTTCTCTTATAACTGCGCGAAAAGCATGTATTCTTGCTTAATACAGCGAAACAACCTGTTTTAGACCGAAACGAGCTAAATCACAACACAAAGGTTTTACAAGTGTTCCTCTGATACGCGTCAAAACTTTTTGTCTTATAACTGCGCGAAAAGCATGTATTCTTGCTTAATACTACGAAACAAGCTGTTTTAGACCGAAACGAGCTAAATCTGAACACATTGGTTTTACAAGTGTCCCTGTGACACGCGTCAAAACTTTTTCTCTTATAACTGCGCGAAAAGCATGTATTCTTGCTTAATACAGCGAAACAAGCTGTTTTAGACCAAAACGAGCTAAATCAAAACACATCGGTTTTACAAGTGTTCCTCTGATACGCGTCAAAACTTTTTCTCTTATAACTGCGCGAAAAGCATGTATTCGTGCTTAATACAACGAAACAAGCTGTTTTAGACCGAAATGAGCTAAATCACAACACATCGGTTTTACAAGTGTTCCACGTGAAACTCGTCAAAACTTTTTCTTTATAACTGCGCGAAAAGCATGTATTCTTGCTTAATACAACGAAACAAGCTGTTTTAGACCGAAACGAGCTAAATCACAACACATCGGTTTTACAAGTGTCTCCCTGATACGCGTCAAAACTTTTTCTTCTATAACTGCGCGTAAAGCATGTATTCTTGCTTAATACAACGAAACAAGCTGTTTTAGACCAAAACGAGCTAGATCTGAACACATCGGTTTTCCAAGTGTCCATGTGATACGCGTCAAAACTTTTTCTCTGATAACTGCGCGAAAAGCATGTATTCTTGCTTAATACAACGAAACAAGCTGTTTTAGACCGAAACGAGCTAAATCACAACACATCGGTTTTACAAGTGTTCCTCTGATACGCGTCAAAACTTTTTCTCTTATAACTGCGCGAAAAGCATGAATTCTTGCTTAATACAGCGAAACAAGCTGTTTTAGACCGAAACGAGCTAAATCACAACACATCGCTTTTACAAGTGTCTCTCTAATACGCGTCAAAACTTTTTCTTCTATAACTGCCCGTAAAGCATGTATTCGTGCCTGATACAACGAAACAAGTTGTTTTAGACCGAAACGAGCTAAATCTGAACACATCGGTTTTACAAGTGTCCCTGTGACACGCGTCAACACTTTTTCTCTTACAACTGCGCGAAAAGCATGTATTCGTGCTTAATACAGCGAAACAAGCTGTTTTAGACCGAAACGAGCTAAATCACAACACAAAGGTTTTACAAGTGTTCCTCTGATACGCGTCAAAACTTTTTCTCTTATAACTGCGCGAAAAGCATGTATTCTTGCTTAATACTACGAAACAAGCTGTTTTAGACCGAAACGAGCTAAATCACAACACATCGGTTTTACAAGTGTTCCTCTGATACACGTCTAAACTTTTTCTCTTATAACTGCGCGAAAAGCATGTATTCGTGCTTAATACAACGAAACAAGCTGTTTCAGACCGAAACGAGCTAAATCTGAACACATCGGTTTTACAAGTGTCCCTGTGACACGCGTCAAAACTTTTTCTCTTATAACTGCGCGAAAAGCATGTATTCTTGCTTAATAGAGCGAAACAAGCTGTTTTAGACCAAAATGAGCTAAATCACAACACATCGGTTTTACAAGTGTTCCTCTGATACGCGTCAAAACTTTTTCTCTTATAACTGCGCGAAAAGCATGTATTCTTGCTTAATACAGCGAAACAAGCTGTTTTAAACCGAAACGAGCTAAATCACAACACATCGGTATTACAAGTGTTCCACGTGATACTCGTCAAAACTTTTTCTCTTATAACTGCGCGAAAAGCATGTATTCGTGCTTAATACAAGGAAACAAGCTGTTTTAGACCGAAACGAGCTAAGTCTGAACACATCAGTTTTACAAGTATCCACGTGATACTCGTCAAAACTTTTTCTCTTATAACTGCGCGAAAAGCATGTATTCTTGGTTAATACAGCGAAACAAGCTGTTTTAGACCGAAACGAGCTAAATCACAACACATCGGTTTTACAAGTGTCTCTGATACGCGTCATAACTTTTTTTTCTATAACTGCGCGTAAAGCAAGTATTCGTGCTTAATACAATGAAACAAGCTGTTTTAGACCGAAACGAGCTAAATCTGAACACATCGGTTTTACAAGTGTTCCTCTGATACGCGTCAAAACTTTTTCTCTTATAACTGCGCGAAAAGCATGTATTCTTGCTTAATACAGCGAAACAAGCTGTTTTAGACCGAAACGAGCTAAATCACAACACATCGGTTTTACAAGTGTTCCTCTCATACGCGTCAAAACTTTTTCTCTTATAACTGCGCGAAAAGCATGTATTCTTGCTTAATACAGCGAAACAAGCTGTTTTAGACCGAAATGAGCTAAATCACAACACATCAGTTTTACAAGTGTTCCTCTGATACGCGTCCAAACTTTTTCTCTTATAACTGCGCGAAAAGCATGTATTCTTGCTTAATACAGCGAAACAAGCTGTTTTAGACCGAAACGAGCTAAATCACAACACATCGGTATTACAAGTGTTCCACGTGATACTCGTCAAAACTTTTTCTCTTATAACTGCGCGAAAAGCATGTATTCGTGCTTAATACAACGAAACAAGCTGTTTTAGACCGAAACGAGCTAAATCTGAACACATCGGTTTTACAAGTATCCACGTGATACTCGTCAAAACTTTTTCTCTTATAACTGCGCGAAAAGCATGTATTTTTGCTTAATACAACGAAACAAGCTGTTTTAGACCGAAACGAGCTAAATCACAACACATCGGTTTTACAAGTGTCTCTCTAATACGCAAACTTTTTCACTTATAACTGCGCGAAAAGCATGTATTCTTGCTTAATACAACGAAACAAGCTGTTTTAGACCGAAACGAGCTAAATCTGAACACATCGGTTTTACAAGTATCCACGTGATACTCGTCAAAACTTTTTCTCTTATAACTGCGCGAAAAGCATGTATTCTTGCTTATTACAACGAAACAAGCTGTTTTAGACCGAAACGAGCTAACTTACAACACATCGGTTTTACAAGTGTCTCTCTAATACGCGTCAAAACTTTTTCTTCTATAACTGCGCGTAAAGCATTGTTTCGTGCTTAATACAACGAAACAAGTTGTTTTAGACCGAAACGAGCTAAATCTGAACACATCGGTTTTACAAGTGTTCCTGTGACACGCGTCAAATCTTTTTCTCTTATAACTGCGCGAAAAGCATGTATTCTTGCTTAATACAGCGAAACAACCTGTTTTAGACCGAAACGAGCTAAATCACAACACAAAGGTTTTACAAGTGTTCCTCTGATACGCGTCAAAACTTTTTGTCTTATAACTGCGCGAAAAGCATGTATTCTTGCTTAATACTACGAAACAAGCTGTTTTAGACCGAAACGAGCTAAATCTGAACACATTGGTTTTACAAGTGTCCCTGTGACACGCGTCAAAACTTTTTCTCTTATAACTGCGCGAAAAGCATGTATTCTTGCTTAATACAGCGAAACAAGCTGTTTTAGACCGAAACGAGCTAAATCAAAACACATCGGTTTTACAAGTGTTCCTCTGATACGCGTCAAAACTTTTTCTCTTATAACTGCGCGAAAAGCATGTATTCGTGCTTAATACAACGAAACAAGCTGTTTTAGACCGAAATGAGCTAAATCACAACACATCGGTTTTACAAGTGTTCCACGTGAAACTCGTCAAAACTTTTTCTTTATAACTGCGCGAAAAGCATGTATTCTTGCTTAATACAACGAAACAAGCTGTTTTAGACCGAAACGAGCTAAATCACAAAACATCGGTTTTACAAGTGTCTCCCTGATACGCGTCAAAACTTTTTCTTCTATAACTGCGCGTAAAGCATGTATTCTTGCTTAATACAACGAAACAAGCTGTTTTAGACCAAAACGAGCTAGATCTGAACACATCGTTTTTCCAAGTGTCCATGTGATACGCGTCAAAACTTTTTCTCTTATAACTGCGCGAAAAGCATGTATTCTTGCTTAATACAGCGAAACAAGCTGTTTTAGACCGAAACGAGCTAAATCACAACACATCGGTTTTACAAGTGTTCCACGTGAAACTCGTCAAAACTTTTTCTCTTATAACTGCGCGAAAAGCATGTATTCTTGCTTAATACAACGAAACAAGCTGTTTTAGACCGAAACGAGCTAAATCACAACACATCGGTTTTACAAGTGTCTCTGATACGCGTCATAACTTTTTCTTCTATAACTGCGCGTAAAGCAAGTATTCGTGCTTAATACAATGAAACAGGCTGTTTTAGACCGAAACGAGCTAAATCTGAACACATCGGTTTTACAAGTGTTCCTCTGATACGCGTCAAAACTTTTTCTCTTATAACTGCGCGAAAAGCATGTATTCTTGCTTAATACAGCGAAACAAGCTGTTTTAGACCGAAACGAGCTAAATCACAACACATCGGTTTTACAAGTGTTCCTCTGATACGCGTCAAAACTTTTTCTCTTATAACTGCGCGAAAAGCATGTATTCTTGCTTAATACAGCGAAACAAGTTGTTTTAGACCGAAACGAGCTAAATCACAACACATCGGTTTTACAAGTGTTCCTCTGATACGCGTCAAAACTTTTTCTCTTATAACTGCGCGAAAAGCATGTATTCTTGCTTAATACAGCGAAACAAGCTGTTTTAGACCGAAACGAGCTAAATCACAACACATCGGTTTTACAAGTGTTCCTCTGATACGCGTCAAAACTTTTTCTCTTATAACTGCGCGAAAAGCATGTATTCTTGCTTAATACAGCGAAACAAGCTGTTTTAGACCGAAACGAGCTAAATCACAACACATCGGTTTTACAAGTGTTCCTCTCATACGCGTCAAAACTTTTTCTCTTATAACTGCGCGAAAAGCATGTATTCTTGCTTAATACAGCGAAACAAGCTGTTTTAGACCGAAATGAGCTAAATCACAACACATCGATTTTACAAGTGTTCCTCTGATACGCGTCCAAACTTTTTCTCTTATAACTGCGCGAAAAGCATGTATTCTTGCTTAATACAGCGAAACAAGCTGTTTTAGACCGAAACGAGCTAAATCACAACACATCGGTATTACAAGTGTTCCACGTGATACTCGTCAAAACTTTTTCTCTTATAACTGCGCGAAAAGCATGTATTCGTGCTTAATACAACGAAACAAGCTGTTTTAGACCGAAACGAGCTAAAACTGAACACATCGGTTTTACAAGTATCCACGTGATACTCGTCAAAACTTTTTCTCTTATAACTGCGCGAAAAGCATGTATTTTTGCTTAATACAACGAAACAAGCTGTTTTAGACCGAAACGAGCTAAATCTGAACACATCGGTTTTACAAGTATCCACGTGATACTCGTCAAAACTTTTTCTCTTATAACTGCGCGAAAAGCATGTATTCTTGCTTATTACAACGAAACAAGCTGTTTTAGACCGAAACGAGCTAAATCACAACACATCGGTTTTACAAGTGTCTCTCTAATACGCGTCAAAACTTTTTCTTCTATAACTGCGCGTAAAGCATTGTTTCGTGCTTAATACAACGAAACAAGTTGTTTTAGACCGAAACGAGCTAAATCTGAACACATCGGTTTTACAAGTGTTCCTGTGACACGCGTCAAAACTTTTTCTCTTATAACTGCGCGAAAAGCATGTATTCTTGCTTAATACAGCGAAACAACCTGTTTTAGACCGAAACGAGCTAAATCACAACACAAAGGTTTTACAAGTGTTCCTCTGATACGCGTCAAAACTTTTTGTCTTATAACTGCGCGAAAAGCATGTATTCTTGCTTAATACTACGAAACAAGCTGTTTTAGACCGAAACGAGCTAAATCTGAACACATTGGTTTTACAAGTGTCCCTGTGACACGCGTCAAAACTTTTTCTCTTATAACTGCGCGAAAAGCATGTATTCGTGCTTAATACAACGAAACAAGCTGTTTTAGACCGAAATGAGCTAAATCACAACACATCGGTTTTACAAGTGTTCCTCTGATACGCGTCAAAACTTTTTCTCTTATAACTGCGCGAAAAGCATGTATTCTTGCTTAATACAGCGAAGCAAGCTGTTTTAGACCGAAACGAGCTAAATCACAACACATCGGTTTTACAAGTGTCTCTCTAATACGCGTCAAAACTTTTTCTTCTATAACTGCCCGTAAAGCATGTATTCGTGCCTGATACAACGAAACAACTTGTTTTAGACCGAAACGAGCTAAATCTGAACACATCGGTTTTACAAGTGTCCCTGTGACACGCGTCAACACTTTTTCTCTTACAACTGCGCGAAAAGCATGTATTCGTGCTTAATACAGCGAAACAAGCTGTTTTAGACCGAAACGAGCTAAATCACAACACAAAGGTTTTACAAGTGTCTCTCTAATACGCAAACTTTTTCACTTATAACTGCGCGAAAAGCATGTATTCTTGCTTAATACAACGAAACAAGCTGTTTTAGACCGAAACGAGCTAAATCTGAACACATCGGTTTTACAAGTATCCACGTGATACTCGTCAAAACTTTTTCTCTTATAACTGCGCGAAAAGCATGTATTCTTGCTTATTACAACGAAACAAGCTGTTTTAGACCGAAACGAGCTAAATCACAACACATCGGTTTTACAAGTGTCTCTCTAATACGCGTCAAAACTTTTTCTTCTATAACTGCGCGTAAAGCATTGTTTCGTGCTTAATACAACGAAACAAGTTGTTTTAGACCGAAACGAGCTAAATCTGAACACATCGGTTTTACAAGTGTTCCTGTGACACGCGTCAAAACTTTTTCTCTTATAACTGCGCGAAAAGCATGTATTCTTGCTTAATACAGCGAAACAACCTGTTTTAGACCGAAACGAGCTAAATCACAACACAAAGGTTTTACAAGTGTTCCTCTGATACGCGTCAAAACTTTTTGTCTTATAACTGCGCGAAAAGCATGTATTCTTGCTTAATACTACGAAACAAGCTGTTTTAGACCGAAACGAGCTAAATCTGAACACATTGGTTTTACAAGTGTCCCTGTGACACGCGTCAAAACTTTTTCTCTTATAACTGCGCGAAAAGCATGTATTCGTGCTTAATACAACGAAACAAGCTGTTTTAGACCGAAATGAGCTAAATCACAACACATCGGTTTTACAAGTGTTCCTCTGATACGCGTCAAAACTTTTTCTCTTATAACTGCGCGAAAAGCATGTATTCTTGCTTAATACAGCGAAGCAAGCTGTTTTAGACCGAAACGAGCTAAATCACAACACATCGGTTTTACAAGTGTCTCTCTAATACGCGTCAAAACTTTTTCTTCTATAACTGCCCGTAAAGCATGTATTCGTGCCTGATACAACGAAACAACTTGTTTTAGACCGAAACGAGCTAAATCTGAACACATCGGTTTTACAAGTGTCCCTGTGACACGCGTCAACACTTTTTCTCTTACAACTGCGCGAAAAGCATGTATTCGTGCTTAATACAGCGAAACAAGCTGTTTTAGACCGAAACGAGCTAAATCACAACACAAAGGTTTTACAAGTGTTCCTCTGATACGCGTCAAAACTTTTTCTCTTATAACTGCGCGAAAAGCATGTATTTTTGCTTAATACTACGAAACAAGCTGTTTTAGACCGAAACGAGCTAAATCACAACACATCGGTTTTACAAGTGTTCCTCTGATACACGTCTAAACTTTTTCTCTTATAACTGCGCGAAAAGCATGTATTCGTGCTTAATACAACGAAACAAGCTGTTTCAGACCGAAACGAGCTAAATCTGAACACATCGGTTTTACAAGTGTCCCTGTGACACGCGTCAAAACTTTTTCTCTTATAACTGCGCGAAAAGCATGTATTCTTGCTTAATAGAGCGAAACAAGCTGTTTTAGACCAAAATGAGCTAAATCACAACACATCGGTTTTACAAGTGTTCCTCTGATACGCGTCAAAACTTTTTCTCTTATAACTGCGCGAAAAGCATGTATTCTTGCTTAATACAGCGAAACAAGCTGTTTTAAACCGAAACGAGCTAAATCACAACACATCGGTATTACAAGTGTTCCACGTGATACTCGTCAAAACTTTTTCTCTTATAACTGCGCGAAAAGCATGTATTCGTGCTTAATACAAGGAAACAAGCTGTTTTAGACCGAAACGAGCTAAGTCTGAACACATCAGTTTTACAAGTATCCACGTGATACTCGTCAAAACTTTTTCTCTTATAACTGCGCGAAAAGCATGTATTCTTGGTTAATACAGCGAAACAAGCTGTTTTAGACCGAAACGAGCTAAATCACAACACATCGGTTTTACAAGTGTCTCTGATACGCGTCATAACTTTTTTTTCTATAACTGCGCGTAAAGCAAGTATTCGTGCTTAATACAATGAAACAAGCTGTTTTAGACCGAAACGAGCTAAATCTGAACACATCGGTTTTACAAGTGTTCCTCTGATACGCGTCAAAACTTTTTCTCTTATAACTGCGCGAAAAGCATGTATTCTTGCTTAATACAGCGAAACAAGCTGTTTTAGACCGAAACGAGCTAAATCACAACACATCGGTTTTACAAGTGTTCCTCTCATACGCGTCAAAACTTTTTCTCTTATAACTGCGCGAAAAGCATGTATTCTTGCTTAATACAGCGAAACAAGCTGTTTTAGACCGAAATGAGCTAAATCACAACACATCGGTTTTACAAGTGTTCCTCTGATACGCGTCAAAACTTTTTCTCTTATAACTGCGCGAAAAGCATGTATTCTTGCTTAATACAGCGAAACAAGCTGTTTTAGACCGAAACGATCTAAATCACAACACATCGGTATTACAAGTGTTCCACGTGATACTCGTCAAAACTTTTTCTCTTATAACTGCGCGAAAAGCATGTATTCGTGCTTAATACAACGAAACAAGCTGTTTTAGACCGAAACGAGCTAAATCTGAACACATCGGTTTTACAAGTATCCACGTGATACTCGTCAAAACTTTTTCTCTTATAACTGCGCGAAAAGCATGTATTTTTGCTTAATACAACGAAACAAGCTGTTTTAGACCGAAACGAGCTAAATCACAACACATCGGTTTTACAAGTGTCTCTCTAATACGCAAACTTTTTCACTTATAACTGCGCGAAAAGCATGTATTCTTGCTTAATACAACGAAACAAGCTGTTTTAGACCGAAACGAGCTAAATCTGAACACATCGGTTTTACAAGTATCCACGTGATACTCGTCAAAACTTTTTCTCTTATAACTGCGCGAAAAGCATGTATTCTTGCTTATTACAACGAAACAAGCTGTTTTAGACCGAAACGAGCTAAATCACAACACATCGGTTTTACAAGTGTCTCTCTAATACGCGTCAAAACTTTTTCTTCTATAACTGCCCGTAAAGCATGTATTCGTGCCTGATACAACGAAACAACTTGTTTTAGACCGAAACGAGCTAAATCTGAACACATCGGTTTTACAAGTGTCCCTGTGACACGCGTCAACACTTTTTCTCTTACAACTGCGCGAAAAGCATGTATTCGTGCTTAATACAGCGAAACAACCTGTTTTAGACCGAAACGAGCTAAATCACAACACAAAGGTTTTACAAGTGTTCCTCTGATACGCGTCAAAACTTTTTCTCTTATAACTGCGCGAAAAGCATGTATTTTTGCTTAATACTACGAAACAAGCTGTTTTAGACCGAAACGAGCTAAATCACAACACATCGGTTTTACAAGTGTTCCTCTGATACACGTCTAAACTTTTTCTCTTATAACTGCGCGAAAAGCATGTATTCGTGCTTAATACAACGAAACAAGCTGTTTCAGACCGAAACGAGCTAAATCTGAACACATCGGTTTTACAAGTGTCCCTGTGACACGCGTCAAAACTTTTTCTCTTATAACTGCGCGAAAAGCATGTATTCTTGCTTAATAGAGCGAAACAAGCTGTTTTAGACCAAAATGAGCTAAATCACAACACATCGGTTTTACAAGTGTTCCTCTGATACGCGTCAAAACTTTTTCTCTTATAACTGCGCGAAAAGCATGTATTCTTGCTTAATACAGCGAAACAAGCTGTTTTAAACCGAAACGAGCTAAATCACAACACATCGGTATTACAAGTGTTCCACGTGATACTCGTCAAAACTTTTTCTCTTATAACTGCGCGAAAAGCATGTATTCGTGCTTAATACAAGGAAACAAGCTGTTTTAGACCGAAACGAGCTAAGTCTGAACACATCAGTTTTACAAGTATCCACGTGATACTCGTCAAAACTTTTTCTCTTATAACTGCGCGAAAAGCATGTATTCTTGGTTAATACAGCGAAACAAGCTGTTTTAGACCGAAACGAGCTAAATCACAACACATCGGTTTTACAAGTGTCTCTGATACGCGTCATAACTTTTTTTTCTATAACTGCGCGTAAAGCAAGTATTCGTGCTTAATACAATGAAACAAGCTGTTTTAGACCGAAACGAGCTAAATCTGAACACATCGGTTTTACAAGTGTTCCTCTGATACGCGTCAAAACTTTTTCTCTTATAACTGCGCGAAAAGCATGTATTCTTGCTTAATACAGCGAAACAAGCTGTTTTAGACCGAAACGAGCTAAATCACAACACATCGGTTTTACAAGTGTTCCTCTCATACGCGTCAAAACTTTTTCTCTTATAACTGCGCGAAAAGCATGTATTCTTGCTTAATACAGCGAAACAAGCTGTTTTAGACCGAAATGAGCTAAATCACAACACATCGGTTTTACAAGTGTTCCTCTGATACGCGTCAAAACTTTTTCTCTTATAACTGCGCGAAAAGCATGTATTCTTGCTTAATACAGCGAAACAAGCTGTTTTAGACCGAAACGATCTAAATCACAACACATCGGTATTACAAGTGTTCCACGTGATACTCGTCAAAACTTTTTCTCTTATAACTGCGCGAAAAGCATGTATTCGTGCTTAATACAACGAAACAAGCTGTTTTAGACCGAAACGAGCTAAATCTGAACACATCGGTTTTACAAGTATCCACGTGATACTCGTCAAAACTTTTTCTCTTATAACTGCGCGAAAAGCATGTATTTTTGCTTAATACAACGAAACAAGCTGTTTTAGACCGAAACGAGCTAAATCACAACACATCGGTTTTACAAGTGTCTCTCTAATACGCAAACTTTTTCACTTATAACTGCGGTAAAGCATGTATTCTTTCTTAATACAACGAAACAAGCTGTTTTAGACCGAAACGAGCTAAATCTGAACACATCGGTTTTACAAGTATCCACGTGATACTCGTCAAAACTTTTTCTCTTATAACTGCGCGAAAAGCATGTATTCTTGCTTATTACAACGAAACAAGCTGTTTTAGACCGAAACGAGCTAAATCACAACACATCGGTTTTACAAGTGTCTCTCTAATACGCGTCAAAACTTTTTCTTCTATAACTGCGCGTAAAGCATTGTTTCGTGCTTAATACAACGAAACAAGTTGTTTTAGACCGAAACGAGCTAAATCTGAACACATCGGTTTTACAAGTGTTCCTGTGACACGCGTCAAAACTTTTTCTCTTATAACTGCGCGAAAAGCATGTATTCTTGCTTAATACAGCGAAACAACCTGTTTTAGACCGAAACGAGCTAAATCACAACACAAAGGTTTTACAAGTGTTCCTCTGATACGCGTCAAAACGTTTTGTCTTATAACTGCGCGAAAAGCATGTATTCTTGCTTAATACTACGAAACAAGCTGTTTTAGACCGAAACGAGCTAAATCTGAACACATTGGTTTTACAAGTGTCCCTGTGACACGCGTCAAAACTTTTTCTCTTATAACTGCGCGAAAAGCATGTATTCTTGCTTAATACAGCGAAACAAGCTGTTTTAGACCGAAACGAGCTAAATCACAACACATCGGTTTTACAAGTGTTCCACGTGATACTCGTCAAAACTTTTTCTCTTATAACTGTGCGAAAAGCATGTATTCGTGCTTAATACAAGGAAACAAGCTGTTTTAGACCGAAACGAGCTAAATCTGAACACATCGGTTTTACAAGTGTTCCTGTGACACGCGTCAAAACTTTTTCTCTTATAACTGCGCGAAAAGCATGTATTCTTGCTTAATACAGCGAAACAACCTGTTTTAGACCGAAACGAGCTAAATCACAACACAAAGGTTTTACAAGTGTTCCTCTGATACGCGTCAAAACGTTTTGTCTTATAACTGCGCGAAAAGCATGTATTCTTGCTTAATACTACGAAACAAGCTGTTTTAGACCGAAACGAGCTAAATCTGAACACATTGGTTTTACAAGTGTCCCTGTGACACGCGTCAAAACTTTTTCTCTTATAACTGCGCGAAAAGCATGTATTCTTGCTTAATACAGCGAAACATGCTGTTTTAGACCGAAACGAGCTAAATCAAAACACATCGGTTTTACAAGTGTTCCTCTGATACGCGTCAAAACTTTTTCTCTTATAACTGCGCGAAAAGCATGTATTCGTGCTTAATACAACGAAACAAGCTGTTTTAGACCGAAATGAGCTAAATCACAACACATCGGTTTTACAAGTGTTCCTCTGATACGCGTCAAAACTTTTTCTCTTATAACTGCGCGAAAAGCATGTATTCTTGCTTAATACAGCGAAGCAAGCTGTTTTAGACCGAAACGAGCTAAATCACAACACATCGGTATTACAAGTGTTCCACGTGAAACTCGTCAAAACTTTTTCTTTATAACTGCGCGAAAAGCATGTATTCTTGCTTAATACAACGAAACAAGCTGTTTTAGACCGAAACGAGCTAAATCACAACACATCGGTTTTACAAGTGTCTCCCTGATACGCGTCAAAACTTTTTCTTCTATAACTGCGCGTAAAGCATGTATTCTTGCTTAATACAACGAAACAAGCTGTTTTAGACCAAAACGAGCTAGATCTGAACACATCGGTTTTCCAAGTGTCCATGTGATACGCGTCAACTTTTTCTCTTATAACTGCGCGAAAAGCATGTATTCTTGCTTAATACAACGAAACAAGCTGTTTTAGACCGAAACGAGCTAAATCACAACACATCGGTTTTACAAGTGTTCCTCTGATACGCGTCAAAACTTTTTCTCTTATAACTGCGCGAAAAGCATGTATTCTTGCTTAATACAGCGAAACAAGCTGTTTTAGACCGAAACGAGCTAAATCACAACACATCGGTTTTACAAGTGTTCCACGTGAAACTCGTCAAAACTTTTTCTCTTATAACTGCGCGAAAAGCATGTATTCTTGCTTAATACAACGAAACAAGCTGTTTTAGACCGAAACGAGCTAAATCACAACACATCGGTTTTACAAGTGTCTCTGATACGCGTCATAACTTTTTCTTCTATAACTGCGCGTAAAGCAAGTATTCGTGCTTAATACAATGAAACAGGCTGTTTTAGACCGAAACGAGCTAAATCTGAACACATCGGTTTTACAAGTGTTCCTCTGATACGCGTCAAAACTTTTTCTCTTATAACTGCGCGAAAAGCATGTATTCTTGCCTAATACAGCGAAACAAGCTGTTTTAGACCGAAACGAGCTAAATCACAACACATCGGTTTTACAAGTGTTCCTCTGATACGCGTCAAAACTTTTTCTCTTATAACTGCGCGAAAAGCATGTATTCTTGCTTAATACAGCGAAACAAGTTGTTTTAGACCGAAACGAGCTAAATCACAACACATCGGTTTTACAAGTGTTCCTCTGATACGCGTCAAAACTTTTTCTCTTATAACTGCGCGAAAAGCATGTATTCTTGCTTAATACAGCGAAACAAGCTGTTTTAGACCGAAACGAGCTAAATCACAACACATCGGTTTTACAAGTGTTCCTCTGATACGCGTCAAAACTTTTTCTCTTATAACTGCGCGAAAAGCATGTATTCTTGCTTAATACAGCGAAACAAGCTGTTTTAGACCGAAACGAGCTAAATCACAACACATCGGTTTTACAAGTGTTCCTGTCATACGCGTCAAAACTTTTTCTCTTATAACTGCGCGAAAAGCATGTATTCTTGCTTAATACAGCGAAACAAGCTGTTTTCGACCGAAATGAGCTAAATCACAACACATCGGTTTTACAAGTGTTCCTCTGATACGCGTCCAAACCTTTTCTCTTATAACTGCGCGAAAAGCATGTATTCTTGCTTAATACAGCGAAACAAGCTGTTTTAGACCGAAACGAGCTAAATCACAACACATCGGTATTACAAGTGTTCCACGTGATACTCGTCAAAACTTTTTCTCTTATAACTGCGCGAAAAGCATGTATTCGTGCTTAATACAACGAAACAAGCTGTTTTAGACCGAAACGAGCTAAATCTGAACACATCGGTTTTACAAGTATCCACGTGATACTCGTCAAAACTTTTTCTCCTATAACTGCGCGAAAAGCATGTATTTTTGCTTAATACAACGAAACAAGCTGTTTTAGACCGAAACGAGCTAAATCACAACACATCGGTTTTACAAGTGTCTCTCTAATACGCAAACTTTTTCACTTATAACTGCGCGAAAAGCATGTATTCTTGCTTAATACAACGAAACAAGCTGTTTTAGACCGAAACGAGCTAAATCTGAACACATCGGTTTTACAAGTATCCACGTGATACTCGTCAAAACTTTTTCTCTTATAACTGCGCGAAAAGCATGTATTCTTGCTTATTACAACGAAACAAGCTGTTTTAGACCGAAACGAGCTAAATCACAACACATCGGTTTTACAAGTGTCTCTCTAATACGCGTCAAAACTTTTTCTTCTATAACTGCGCGTAAAGCATTGTTTCGTGCTTAATACAACGAAACAAGTTGTTTTAGACCGAAACGAGCTAAATCTGAACACATCGGTTTTACAAGTGTTCCTGTGACACGCGTCAAAACTTTTTCTCTTATAACTGCGCGAAAAGCATGTATTCTTGCTTAATACAGCGAAACAACCTGTTTTAGACCGAAACGAGCTAAATCACAACACAAAGGTTTTACAAGTGTTCCTCTGATACGCGTCAAAACTTTTTGTCTTATAACTGCGCGAAAAGCATGTATTCTTGCTTAATACTACGAAACAAGCTGTTTTAGACCGAAACGAGCTAAATCTGAACACATTGGTTTTACAAGTGTCCCTGTGACACGCGTCAAAACTTTTTCTCTTATAACTGCGCGAAAAGCATGTATTCTTGCTTAATACAGCGAAACAAGCTGTTTTAGACCGAAACGAGCTAAATCAAAACACATCGGTTTTACAAGTGTTCCTCTGATACGCGTCAAAACTTTTTCTCTTATAACTGCGCGAAAAGCATGTATTCGTGCTTAATACAACGAAACAAGCTGTTTTAGACCGAAATGAGCTAAATCACAACACATCGGTTTTACAAGTGTTCCTCTGATACGCGTCAAAACTTTTTCTCTTATAACTGCGCGAAAAGCATGTATTCTTGCTTAATACAGCGAAGCAAGCTGTTTTAGACCGAAACGAGCTAAATCACAACACATCGGTATTACAAGTGTTCCACGTGAAACTCGTCAAAACTTTTTCTTTATAACTGCGCGAAAAGCATGTATTCTTGCTTAATACAACGAAACAAGCTGTTTTAGACCGAAACGAGCTAAATCACAACACATCGGTTTTACAAGTGTCTCCCTGATACGCGTCAAAACTTTTTCTTCTATAACTGCTCGTAAAGCATGTATTCTTGCTTAATACAACGAAACAAGCTGTTTTAGACCAAAACGAGCTAGATCTGAACACATCGGTTTTCCAAGTGTCCATGTGATACGCGTCAAAACTTTTTCTCTTATAACTGCGCGAAAAGCATGTATTCTTGCTTAATACAACGAAACAAGCTGTTTTAGACCGAAACGAGCTAAATCACAACACATCGGTTTTACAAGTGTTCCTCTGATACGCGTCAAAACTTTTTCTCTTATAACTGCGCGAAAAGCATGTATTCTTGCTTAATACAGCGAAACAAGCTGTTTTAGACCGAAACGAGCTAAATCACAACACATCGGTTTTACAAGTGTTCCACGTGAAACTCGTCAAAACTTTTTCTCTTATAACTGCGCGAAAAGCATGTATTCTTGCTTAATACAACGAAACAAGCTGTTTTAGACCGAAACGAGCTAAATCACAACACATCGGTTTTACAAGTGTTCCTCTCATACGCGTCAAAACTTTTTCTCTTATAACTGCGCGAAAAGCATGTATTCTTGCTTAATACAGCGAAACAAGCTGTTTTAGACCGAAATGAGCTAAATCACAACACATCGGTTTTACAAGTGTTCCTCTGATACGCGTCCAAACTTTTTCTCTTATAACTGCGCGAAAAGCATGTATTCTTGCCTAATACAGCGAAACAAGCTGTTTTAGACCGAAACGAGCTAAATCACAACACATCGGTTTTACAAGTGTTCCTCTGATACGCGTCAAAACTTTTTCTCTTATAACTGCGCGAAAAGCATGTATTCTTGCTTAATACAGCGAAACAAGCTGTTTTAGACCGAAACGAGCTAAATCACAACACATCGGTTTTACAAGTGTTCCTCTGATACGCGTCAAAACTTTTTCTCTTATAACTGCGCGAAAAGCATGTATTCTTGCTTAATACAGCGAAACAAGCTGTTTTAGACCGAAACGAGCTAAATCACAACACATCGGTTTTACAAGTGTTCCTCTCATACGCGTCAAAACTTTTTCTCTTATAACTGCGCGAAAAGCATGTATTCTTGCTTAATACAGCGAAACAAGCTGTTTTCGACCGAAATGAGCTAAATCACAACACATCGGTTTTACAAGTGTTCCTCTGATACGCGTCCAAACTTTTTCTCTTATAACTGCGCGAAAAGCATGTATTCTTGCTTAATACAGCGAAACAAGCTGTTTTAGACCGAAACGAGCTAAATCACAACACATCGGTATTACAAGTGTTCCACGTGATACTCGTCAAAACTTTTTCTCTTATAACTGCGCGAAAAGCATGTATTCGTGCTTAATACAACGAAACAAGCTGTTTTAGACCGAAACGAGCTAAATCTGAACACATCGGTTTTACAAGTATCCACGTGATACTCGTCAAAACTTTTTCTCTTATAACTGCGCGAAAAGCATGTATTTTTGCTTAATACAACGAAACAAGCTGTTTTAGACCGAAACGAGCTAAATCACAACACATCGGTTTTACAAGTGTCTCTCTAATACGCAAACTTTTTCACTTATAACTGCGCGAAAAGCATGTATTCTTGCTTAATACAACGAAACAAGCTGTTTTAGACCGAAACGAGCTAAATCTGAACACATCGGTTTTACAAGTATCCACGTGATACTCGTCAAAACTTTTTCTCTTATAACTGCGCGAAAAGCATGTATTCTTGCTTATTACAACGAAACAAGCTGTTTTAGACCGAAACGAGCTAAATCACAACACATCGGTTTTACAAGTGTCTCTCTAATACGCGTCAAAACTTTTTCTTCTATAACTGCGCGTAAAGCATTGTTTCGTGCTTAATACAACGAAACAAGTTGTTTTAGACCGAAACGAGCTAAATCTGAACACATCGGTTTTACAAGTGTTCCTGTGACACGCGTCAAAACTTTTTCTCTTATAACTGCGCGAAAAGCATGTATTCTTGCTTAATACAGCGAAACAACCTGTTTTAGACCGAAACGAGCTAAATCACAACACAAAGGTTTTACAAGTGTTCCTCTGATACGCGTCAAAACTTTTTGTCTTATAACTGCGCGAAAAGCATGTATTCTTGCTTAATACTACGAAACAAGCTGTTTTAGACCGAAACGAGCTAAATCTGAACACATTGGTTTTACAAGTGTCCCTGTGACACGCGTCAAAACTTTTTCTCTTATAACTGCGCGAAAAGCATGTATTCTTGCTTAATACAGCGAAACAAGCTGTTTTAGACCGAAACGAGCTAAATCAAAACACATCGGTTTTACAAGTGTTCCTCTGATACGCGTCAAAACTTTTTCTCTTATAACTGCGCGAAAAGCATGTATTCGTGCTTAATACAACGAAACAAGCTGTTTTAGACCGAAATGAGCTAAATCACAACACATCGGTTTTACAAGTGTTCCTCTGATACGCGTCAAAACTTTTTCTCTTATAACTGCGCGAAAAGCATGTATTCTTGCTTAATACAGCGAAGCAAGCTGTTTTAGACCGAAACGAGCTAAATCACAACACATCGGTATTACAAGTGTTCCACGTGAAACTCGTCAAAACTTTTTCTTTATAACTGCGCGAAAAGCATGTATTCTTGCTTAATACAACGAAACAAGCTGTTTTAGACCGAAACGAGCTAAATCACAACACATCGGTTTTACAAGTGTCTCCCTGATACGCGTCAAAACTTTTTCTTCTATAACTGCGCGTAAAGCATGTATTCTTGCTTAATACAACGAAACAAGCTGTTTTAGACCAAAACGAGCTAGATCTGAACACATCGGTTTTCCAAGTGTCCATGTGATACGCGTCAAAACTTTTTCTCTTATAACTGCGCGAAAAGCATGTATTCTTGCTTAATACAACGAAACAAGCTGTTTTAGACCGAAACGAGCTAAATCACAACACATCGGTTTTACAAGTGTTCCTCTGATAGGCGTCAAAACTTTTTCTCTTATAACTGCGCGAAAAGCATGTATTCTTGCTTAATACAGCGAAACAAGCTGTTTTAGACCGAAACGAGCTAAATCACAACACATCGGTTTTACAAGTGTTCCACGTGAAACTCGTCAAAACTTTTTCTCTTATAACTGCGCGAAAAGCATGTATTCTTGCTTAATACAACGAAACAAGCTGTTTTAGACCGAAACGAGATAAATCACAACACATCGGTTTTACAAGTGTTCCTCTCATACGCGTCAAAACTTTTTCTCTTATAACTGCGCGAAAAGCATGTATTCTTGCTTAATACAGCGAAACAAGCTGTTTTAGACCGAAATGAGCTAAATCACAACACATCGGTTTTACAAGTGTTCCTCTGGTACGCGTCCAAACTTTTTCTCTTATAACTGCGCGAAAAGCATGTATTCTTGCTTACTACAGCGAAACAAGCTGTTTTAGACCGAAATGAGCTAAATCACAACACATCGGTTTTACAAGTGTTCCTCTGATACGCGTCCAAACTTTTTCTCTTATAACTGCGCGAAAAGCATGTATTCTTGCTTAATACAGCGAAACAAGCTGTTTTAGACCGAAACGAGCTAAATCACAACACATCGGTATTACAAGTGTTCCACGTGATACTCGTCAAAACTTTTTCTCTTATAACTGCGCGAAAAGCATGTATTCGTGCTTAATACAACGAAACAAGCTGTTTTAGACCGAAACGAGCTAAATCTGAACACATCGGTTTTACAAGTATCCACGTGATACTCGTCAAAACTTTTTCTCTTATAACTGCGCGAAAAGCATGTATTTTTGCTTAATACAACGAAACAAGCTGTTTTAGACCGAAACGAGCTAAATCACAACACATCGGTTTTACAAGTGTCTCTCTAATACGCAAACTTTTTCACTTATACCTGCGCGAAAAGCATGTATTCTTGCTTAATACAACGAAACAAGCTGTTTTAGACCGAAACGAGCTAAATCTGAACACATCGGTTTTACAAGTATCCACGTGATACTCGTCAAAACTTTTTCTCTTATAACTGCGCGAAAAGCATGTATTCTTGCTTATTACAACGAAACAAGCTGTTTTAGACCGAAACGAGCTAAATCACAACACATCGGTTTTACAAGTGTCTCTCTAATACGCGTCAAAACTTTTTCTTCTATAACTGCGCGTAAAGCATTGTTTCGTGCTTAATACAACGAAACAAGTTGTTTTAGACCGAAACGAGCTAATTCTGAACACATCGGTTTTACAAGTGTTCCTGTGACACGCGTCAAAACTTTTTCTCTTATAACTGCGCGAAAAGCATGTATTCTTGCTTAATACAGCGAAACAACCTGTTTTAGACCGAAACGAGCTAAATCACAACACAAAGGTTTTACAAGTGTTCCTCTGATACGCGTCAAAACTTTTTGTCTTATAACTGCGCGAAAAGCATGTATTCTTGCTTAATACTACGAAACAAGCTGTTTTAGACCGAAACGAGCTAAATCTGAACACATTGGTTTTACAAGTGTCCCTGTGACACGCGTCAAAACTTTTTCTCTTATAACTGCGCGAAAAGCATGTATTCTTGCTTAATACAGCGAAACAAGCTGTTTTAGACCGAAACGAGCTAAATCAAAACACATCGGTTTTACAAGTGTGCCTCTGATACGCGTCAAAACTTTTTCTCTTATAACTGCGCGAAAAGCATGTATTCTTGCTTAATACAGCGAAACAAGCTGTTTTAGACCGAAATGAGCTAAATCACAACACATCGGTTTTACAAGTGTTCCTCTGATACGCGTCAAAACTTTTTCTCTTATAACTGCGCGAAAAGCATGTATTCTTGCTTAATACAACGAAACAAGCTGTTTTAGACCGAAACGAGCTATATCTGAACACATCGGTTTTACAAGTATCCACGTGATACTCGTCAAAACTTTTTCTCTTATAACTGCGCGAAAAGCATGTATTCTTGCTTAATACAACGAAACAAGCTGTTTTAGACCGAAACGAGCTAAATCACAACACATCGGTTTTACAAGTGTCTCTCTAATACGCGTCAAAACTTTTTCTTCTATAACTGCCCGTAAAGCATGTATTCGTGCCTGATACAACGAAACAAGTTGTTTTAGACCGAAACGAGCTAAATCTGAACACATCGGTTTTACAAGTGTCCCTGTGACACGCGTCAACACTTTTTCTCTTACAACTGCGCGAAAAGCATGTATTCGTGCTTAATACAGCGAAACAAGCTGTTTTAGACCGAAACGAGCTAAATCACAACACAAAGGTTTTACAAGTGTTCCTCTGATACGCGTCAAAACTTTTTCTCTTATAACTGCGCGAAAAGCATGTATTCTTGCTTAATACTACGAAACAAGCTGTTTTAGACCGAAACGAGCTAAATCACAACACATCGGTTTTACAAGTGTTCCTCTGATACACGTCTAAACTTTTTCTCTTATAACTGCGCGAAAAGCATGTATTCGTGCTTAATACAACGAAACAAGCTGTTTCAGACCGAAACGAGCTAAATCTGAACACATCGGTTTTACAAGTGTCCCTGTGACACGCGTCAAAACTTTTTCTCTTATAACTGCGCGAAAAGCATGTATTCTTGCTTAATAGAGCGAAACAAGCTGTTTTAGACCAAAATGAGCTAAATCACAACACATCGGTTTTACAAGTGTTCCTCTGATACGCGTCAAAACGTTTTCTCTTATAACTGCGCGAAAAGCATGTATTCTTGCTTAATACAGCGAAACAAGCTGTTTTAAACCGAAACGAGCTAAATCACAACACATCGGTATTACAAGTGTTCCACGTCATACTCGTCAAAACTTTTTCTCTTATAACTGCGCGAAAAGCATGTATTCGTGCTTAATACAAGGAAACAAGCTGTTTTAGACCGAAACGAGCTAAGTCTGAACACATCAGTTTTACAAGTATCCACGTGATACTCGTCAAAACTTTTTCTCTTATAACTGCGCGAAAAGCATGTATTCTTGGTTAATACAGCGAAACAAGCTGTTTTAGACCGAAACGAGCTAAATCACAACACATCGGTTTTACAAGTGTCTCTGATACGCGTCATAACTTTTTTTTCTATAACTGCGCGTAAAGCAAGTATTCGTGCTTAATACAATGAAACAAGCTGTTTTAGACCGAAACGAGCTAAATCTGAACACATCGGTTTTACAAGTGTTCCTCTGATACGCGTCAAAACTTTTTCTCTTATAACTGCGCGAAAAGCATGTATTCTTGCTTAATACAGCGAAACAAGCTGTTTTAGACCGAAACGAGCTAAATCACAACACATCGGTTTTACAAGTGTTCCTCTCATACGCGTCAAAACTTTTTCTCTTATAACTGCGCGAAAAGCATGTATTCTTGCTTAATACAGCGAAACAAGCTGTTTTAGACCGAAATGAGCTAAATCACAACACATCGGTTTTACAAGTGTTCCTCTGATACGCGTCCAAACGTTTTCTCTTATAACTGCGTGAAAAGCATGTATTCTTGCTTAATACAGCGAAACAAGCTGTTTTAGACCGAAACGAGCTAAATCACAACACATCGGTATTACAAGTGTTCCACGTGATACTCGTCAAAACTTTTTCTCTTATAACTGCGCGAAAAGCATGTATTCGTGCTTAATACAACGAAACAAGCTGTTTTAGACCGAAACGAGCTAAATCTGAACACATCGGTTTTACAAGTATCCACGTGATACTCGTCAAAACTTTTTCTCTTATAACTGCGCGAAAAGCATGTATTTTTGCTTAATACAACGAAACAAGCTGTTTTAGACCGAAACGAGCTAAATCACAACACATCGGTTTTACAAGTGTCTCTCTAATACGCAAACTTTTTCACTTATACCTGCGCGAAAAGCATGTATTCTTGCTTAATACAACGAAACAAGCTGTTTTAGACCGAAACGAGCTAAATCTGAACACATCGGTTTTACAAGTATCCACGTGATACTCGTCAAAACTTTTTCTCTTATAACTGCGCGAAAAGCATGTATTCTTGCTTATTACAACGAAACAAGCTGTTTTAGACCGAAACGAGCTAAATCACAACACATCGGTTTTACAAGTGTCTCTCTAATACGCGTCAAAACTTTTTCTTCTATAACTGCGCGTAAAGCATTGTTTCGTGCTTAATACAACGAAACAAGTTGTTTTAGACCGAAACGAGCTAATTCTGAACACATCGGTTTTACAAGTGTTCCTGTGACACGCGTCAAAACTTTTTCTCTTATAACTGCGCGAAAAGCATGTATTCTTGCTTAATACAGCGAAACAACCTGTTTTAGACCGAAACGAGCTAAATCACAACACAAAGGTTTTACAAGTGTTCCTCTGATACGCGTCAAAACTTTTTGTCTTATAACTGCGCGAAAAGCATGTATTCTTGCTTAATACTACGAAACAAGCTGTTTTAGACCGAAACGAGCTAAATCTGAACACATTGGTTTTACAAGTGTCCCTGTGACACGCGTCAAAACTTTTTCTCTTATAACTGCGCGAAAAGCATGTATTCTTGCTTAATACAGCGAAACAAGCTGTTTTAGACCGAAACGAGCTAAATCAAAACACATCGGTTTTACAAGTGTGCCTCTGATACGCGTCAAAACTTTTTCTCTTATAACTGCGCGAAAAGCATGTATTCTTGCTTAATACAGCGAAACAAGCTGTTTTAGACCGAAATGAGCTAAATCACAACACATCGGTTTTACAAGTGTTCCTCTGATACGCGTCAAAACTTTTTCTCTTATAACTGCGCGAAAAGCATGTATTCTTGCTTAATACAACGAAACAAGCTGTTTTAGACCGAAACGAGCTATATCTGAACACATCGGTTTTACAAGTATCCACGTGATACTCGTCAAAACTTTTTCTCTTATAACTGCGCGAAAAGCATGTATTCTTGCTTAATACAACGAAACAAGCTGTTTTAGACCGAAACGAGCTAAATCACAACACATCGGTTTTACAAGTGTCTCTCTAATACGCGTCAAAACTTTTTCTTCTATAACTGCCCGTAAAGCATGTATTCTTGGTTAATACAGCGAAACAAGCTGTTTTAGACCGAAACGAGCTAAATCACAACACATCGGTTTTACAAGTGTCTCTGATACGCGTCATAACTTTTTTTTCTATAACTGCGCGTAAAGTATTCGTGCTTAATACAATGAAACAAGCTGTTTTAGACCGAAACGAGCTAAATCTGAACACATCGGTTTTACAAGTGTTCCTCTGATACGCGTCAAAACTTTTTCTCTTATAACTGCGCGAAAAGCATGTATTCTTGCTTAATACAGCGAAACAAGCTGTTTTAGACCGAAACGAGCTAAATCACAACACATCGGTTTTACAAGTGTTCCTCTCATACGCGTCAAAACTTTTTCTCTTATAACTGCGCGAAAAGCATGTATTCTTGCTTAATACAGCGAAACAAGCTGTTTTAGACCGAAATGAGCTAAATCACAACACATCGGTTTTACAAGTGTTCCTCTGATACGCGTCCAAACGTTTTCTCTTATAACTGCGTGAAAAGCATGTATTCTTGCTTAATACAGCGAAACAAGCTGTTTTAGACCGAAACGAGCTAAATCACAACACATCGGTATTACAAGTGTTCCACGTGATACTCGTCAAAACTTTTTCTCTTATAACTGCGCGAAAAGCATGTATTCGTGCTTAATACAACGAAACAAGCTGTTTTAGACCGAAACGAGCTAAATCTGAACACATCGGTTTTACAAGTATCCACGTGATACTCGTCAAAACTTTTTCTCTTATAACTGCGCGAAAAGCATGTATTCTTGCTTATTACAACGAAACAAGCTGTTTTAGACCGAAACGAGCTAAATCACAACACATCGGTTTTACAAGTGTCTCTCTAATACGCGTCAAAACTTTTTCTTCTATAACTGCGCGTAAAGCATTGTTTCGTGCTTAATACAACGAAACAAGTTGTTTTAGACCGAAACGAGCTAAATCTGAACACATCGGTTTTACAAGTGTTCCTGTGACACGCGTCAAAACTTTTTCTCTTATACCTGCGCGAAAAGCATGTATTCTTGCTTAATACAGCGAAACAACCTGTTTTAGACCGAAACGAGCTAAATCACAACACAAAGGTTTTACAAGTGTTCCTCTGATACGCGTCAAAACTTTTTGTCTTATAACTGCGCGAAAAGCATGTATTCTTGCTTAATACTACGAAACAAGCTGTTTTAGACCGAAACGAGCTAAATCTGAACACATTGGTTTTACAAGTGTCCCTGTGACACGCGTCAAAACTTTTTCTCTTATAACTGCGCGAAAAGCATGTATTCTTGCTTAATACAGCGAAACAAGCTGTTTTAGACCGAAACGAGCTAAATCAAAACACATCGGTTTTACAAGTGTTCCTCTGATACGCGTCAAAACTTTTTCTCTTATAACTGCGCGAAAAGCATGTATTCGTGCTTAATACAACGAAACAAGCTGTTTTAGACCGAAATGAGCTAAATCACAACACATCGGTTTTACAAGTGTTCCTCTGATACGCGTCAAAACTTTTTCTCTTATAACTGCGCGAAAAGCATGTATTCTTGCTTAATACAGCGAAGCAAGCTGTTTTAGACCGAAACGAGCTAAATCACAACACATCGGTATTACAAGTGTTCCACGTGAAACTCGTCAAAACTTTTTCTTTATAACTGCGCGAAAAGCATGTATTCTTGCTTAATACAACGAAACAAGCTGTTTTAGACCGAAACGAGCTAAATCACAACACATCGGTTTTACAAGTGTCCATGTGATACGCGTCAAAACTTTTTCTCTTATAACTGCGCGAAAAGCATGTATTCTTGCTTAATACAACGAAACAAGCTGTTTTAGACCGAAACGAGCTAAATCACAACACATCGGTTTTACAAGTGTTCCTCTGATACGCGTCAAAACTTTTTCTCTTATAACTGCGCGAAAAGCATGTATTCTTGCTTAATACAGCGAAACAAGCTGTTTTAGACCGAAACGAGCTAAATCACAACACATCGGTTTTACAAGTGTTCCACGTGAAACTCGTCAAAACTTTTTCTCTTATAACTGCGCGAAAAGCATGTATTCTTGCTTAATACAACGAAACAAGCTGTTTTAGACCGAAACGAGCTAAATCACAACACATCGGTTTTACAAGTGTCTCTGATACGCGTCATAACTTTTTCTTCTATAACTGCGCGTAAAGCAAGTATTCGTGCTTAATACAATGAAACAGGCTGTTTTAGACCGAAACGAGCTAAATCTGAACACATCGGTTTTACAAGTGTTCCTCTGATACGCGTCAAAACTTTTTCTCTTATAACTGCGCGAAAAGCATGTATTCTTGCTTAATACAGCGAAACAAGCTGTTTTAGACCGAAACGAGCTAAATCACAACACATCGGTTTTACAAGTGTTCCTCTGATACGCGTCAAAACTTTTTCTCCTATAACTGCGCGAAAAGCATGTATTCTTGCTTAATACAGCGAAACAAGTTGTTTTAGACCGAAACGAGCTAAATCACAACACATCGGTTTTACAAGTGTTCCTCTGATACGCGTCAAAACTTTTTCTCTTATAACTGCGCGAAAAGCATGTATTCTTGCTTAATACAGCGAAACAAGCTGTTTTAGACCGAAACGAGCTAAATCACAACACATCGGTTTTACAAGTGTTCCTCTGATACGCGTCAAAACTTTTTCTCTTATAACTGCGCGAAAAGCATGTATTCTTGCTTAATACAGCGAAACAAGCTGTTTTAGACCGAAACGAGCTAAATCACAACACATCGGTTTTACAAGTGTTCCTCTCATACGCGTCAAAACTTTTTCTCTTATAACTGCGCGAAAAGCACGTATTCTTGCTTAATACAGCGAAACAAGCTGTTTTAGACCGAAATGAGCTAAATCACAACACATCGGTTTTACAAGTGTTCCTCTGATACGCGTCCAAAACTTTTTCTCTTATAACTGCGCGAAAAGCATGTATTCTTGCTTAATACAGCGAAACAAGCTGTTTTAGACCGAAACGAGCTAAATCACAACACATCGGTATTACAAGTGTTCCACGTGATACTCGTCAAAACTTTTTCTCTTATAACTGCGCGAAAAGCATGTATTCGTGCTTAATACAACGAAACAAGCTGTTTTAGACCGAAACGAGCTAAATCTGAACACATAGGTTTTACAAGTATCCACGTGATACTCGTCAAAACTTTTTCTCTTATAACTGCGCGAAAAGCATGTATTTTTGCTTAATACAACGAAACAAGCTGTTTTAGACCGAAACGAGCTAAATCACAACACATCGGTTTTACAAGTGTCTCTCTAATACGCAAACTTTTTCACTTATAACTGCGCGAAAAGCATGTATTCTTGCTTAATACAACGAAACAAGCTGTTTTAGACCGAAACGAGCTAAATCTGAACACATCGGTTTTACAAGTATCCACGTGATACTCGTCAAAACTTTTTCTCTTATAACTGCGCGAAAAGCATGTATTCTTGCTTATTACAACGAAACAAGCTGTTTTAGACCGAAACGAGTTAAATCACAACACATCGGTTTTACAAGTGTCTCTCTAATACGCGTCAAAACTTTTTCTTCTATAACTGCGCGTAAAGCATTGTTTCGTGCTTAATACAACGAAACAAGTTGTTTTAGACCGAAACGAGCTAATTCTGAACACATCGGTTTTACAAGTGTTCCTGTGACACGCGTCAAAACTTTTTCTCTTATAACTGCGCGAAAAGCATGTATTCTTGCTTAATACAGCGAAACAACCTGTTTTAGACCGAAACGAGCTAAATCACAACACAAAGGTTTTACAAGTGTTCCTCTGATACGCGTCAAAACTTTTTCTCTTATAACTGCGCGAAAAGCATGTATTCTTAGTTAATACAGCGAAACAAGCTGTTTTAGACCGAAACGAGCTAAATCAAAACACATCGGTTTTACAAGTGTTCCTCTGATACGCGTCAAAACTTTTTCTCTTATAACTGCGCGAAAAGCATGTATTCGTGCTTAATACAACGAAACAAGCTGTTTTAGACCGAAATGAGCTAAATCACAACACATCGGTTTTACAAGTGTTCCTCTGATACGCGTCAAAACTTTTTCTCTTATAACTGCGCGAAAAGCATGTATTCTTGCTTAATACAGCGAAGCAAGCTGTTTTAGACCGAAACGAGCTAAATCACAACACATCGGTATTACAAGTGTTCCACGTGAAACTCGTCAAAACTTTTTCTTTATAACTGCGCGAAAAGCATGTATTCTTGCTTAATACAACGAAACAAGCTGTTTTAGACCGAAACGAGCTAAATCACAACACATCGGTTTTACAAGTGTCTCCCTGATACGCGTCAAAACTTTTTCTTCTATAACTGCGCGTAAAGCATGTATTCTTGCTTAATACAACGAAACAAGCTGTTTTAGACCAAAACGAGCTAGATCTGAACACATCGGTTTTCCAAGTGTCCATGTGATACGCGTCAACTTTTTCTCTTATAACTGCGCGAAAAGCATGTATTCTTGCTTAATACAACGAAACAAGCTGTTTTAGACCGAAACGAGCTAAATCACAACACATCGGTTTTACAAGTGTTCCTCTGATACGCGTCAAAACTTTTTCTCTTATAACTGCGCGAAAAGCATGTATTCTTGCTTAATACAGCGAAACAAGCTGTTTTAGACCGAAACGAGCTAAATCACAACACATCGGTTTTACAAGTGTTCCACGTGAAACTCGTCAAAACTTTTTCTCTTATAACTGCGCGAAAAGCATGTATTCTTGCTTAATACAACGAAACAAGCTGTTTTAGACCGAAACGAGCTAAATCACAACACATCGGTTTTACAAGTGTCTCTGATACGCGTCATAACTTTTTCTTCTATAACTGCGCGTAAAGCAAGTATTCGTGCTTAATACAATGAAACAGGCTGTTTTAGACCGAAACGAGCTAAATCTGAACACATCGGTTTTACAAGTGTTCCTCTGATACGCGTCAAAACTTTTTCTCTTATAACTGCGCGAAAAGCATGTATTCTTGCCTAATACAGCGAAACAAGCTGTTTTAGACCGAAACGAGCTAAATCACAACACATCGGTTTTACAAGTGTTCCTCTGATACGCGTCAAAACTTTTTCTCTTATAACTGCGCGAAAAGCATGTATTCTTGCTTAATACAGCGAAACAAGTTGTTTTAGACCGAAACGAGCTAAATCACAACACATCGGTTTTACAAGTGTTCCTCTGATACGCGTCAAAACTTTTTCTCTTATAACTGCGCGAAAAGCATGTATTCTTGCTTAATACAGCGAAACAAGCTGTTTTAGACCGAAACGAGCTAAATCACAACACATCGGTTTTACAAGTGTTCCTCTGATACGCGTCAAAACTTTTTCTCTTATAACTGCGCGAAAAGCATGTATTCTTGCTTAATACAGCGAAACAAGCTGTTTTAGACCGAAACGAGCTAAATCACAACACATCGGTTTTACAAGTGTTCCTCTCATACGCGTCAAAACTTTTTCTCTTATAACTGCGCGAAAAGCATGTATTCTTGCTTAATACAGCGAAACAAGCTGTTTTCGACCGAAATGAGCTAAATCACAACACATCGGTTTTACAAGTGTTCCTCTGATACGCGTCCAAACCTTTTCTCTTATAACTGCGCGAAAAGCATGTATTCTTGCTTAATACAGCGAAACAAGCTGTTTTAGACCGAAACGAGCTAAATCACAACACATCGGTATTACAAGTGTTCCACGTGATACTCGTCAAAACTTTTTCTCTTATAACTGCGCGAAAAGCATGTATTCGTGCTTAATACAACGAAACAAGCTGTTTTAGACCGAAACGAGCTAAATCTGAACACATCGGTTTTACAAGTATCCACGTGATACTCGTCAAAACTTTTTCTCCTATAACTGCGCGAAAAGCATGTATTTTTGCTTAATACAACGAAACAAGCTGTTTTAGACCGAAACGAGCTAAATCACAACACATCGGTTTTACAAGTGTCTCTCTAATACGCAAACTTTTTCACTTATAACTGCGCGAAAAGCATGTATTCTTGCTTAATACAACGAAACAAGCTGTTTTAGACCGAAACGAGCTAAATCTGAACACATCGGTTTTACAAGTATCCACGTGATACTCGTCAAAACTTTTTCTCTTATAACTGCGCGAAAAGCATGTATTCTTGCTTATTACAACGAAACAAGCTGTTTTAGACCGAAACGAGCTAAATCACAACACATCGGTTTTACAAGTGTCTCTCTAATACGCGTCAAAACTTTTTCTTCTATAACTGCGCGTAAAGCATTGTTTCGTGCTTAATACAACGAAACAAGTTGTTTTAGACCGAAACGAGCTAAATCTGAACACATCGGTTTTACAAGTGTTCCTGTGACACGCGTCAAAACTTTTTCTCTTATAACTGCGCGAAAAGCATGTATTCTTGCTTAATACAGCGAAACAACCTGTTTTAGACCGAAACGAGCTAAATCACAACACAAAGGTTTTACAAGTGTTCCTCTGATACGCGTCAAAACTTTTTGTCTTATAACTGCGCGAAAAGCATGTATTCTTGCTTAATACTACGAAACAAGCTGTTTTAGACCGAAACGAGCTAAATCTGAACACATTGGTTTTACAAGTGTCCCTGTGACACGCGTCAAAACTTTTTCTCTTATAACTGCGCGAAAAGCATGTATTCTTGCTTAATACAGCGAAACAAGCTGTTTTAGACCGAAACGAGCTAAATCAAAACACATCGGTTTTACAAGTGTTCCTCTGATACGCGTCAAAACTTTTTCTCTTATAACTGCGCGAAAAGCATGTATTCGTGCTTAATACAACGAAACAAGCTGTTTTAGACCGAAATGAGCTAAATCACAACACATCGGTTTTACAAGTGTTCCTCTGATACGCGTCAAAACTTTTTCTCTTATAACTGCGCGAAAAGCATGTATTCTTGCTTAATACAGCGAAGCAAGCTGTTTTAGACCGAAACGAGCTAAATCACAACACATCGGTATTACAAGTGTTCCACGTGAAACTCGTCAAAACTTTTTCTTTATAACTGCGCGAAAAGCATGTATTCTTGCTTAATACAACGAAACAAGCTGTTTTAGACCGAAACGAGCTAAATCACAACACATCGGTTTTACAAGTGTCTCCCTGATACGCGTCAAAACTTTTTCTTCTATAACTGCGCGTAAAGCATGTATTCTTGCTTAATACAACGAAACAAGCTGTTTTAGACCAAAACGAGCTAGATCTGAACACATCGGTTTTCCAAGTGTCCATGTGATACGCGTCAAAACTTTTTCTCTTATAACTGCGCGAAAAGCATGTATTCTTGCTTAATACAACGAAACAAGCTGTTTTAGACCGAAACGAGCTAAATCACAACACATCGGTTTTACAAGTGTTCCTCTGATACGCGTCAAAACTTTTTCTCTTATAACTGCGCGAAAAGCATGTATTCTTGCTTAATACAGCGAAACAAGCTGTTTTAGACCGAAACGAGCTAAATCACAACACATCGGTTTTACAAGTGTTCCACGTGAAACTCGTCAAAACTTTTTCCTCTTATAACTGCGCGAAAAGCATGTATTCTTGCTTAATACAACGAAACAAGCTGTTTTAGACCGAAACGAGCTAAATCACAACACATCGGTTTTACAAGTGTTCCTCTCATACGCGTCAAAACTTTTTCTCTTATAACTGCGCGAAAAGCATGTATTCTTGCTTAATACAGCGAAACAAGCTGTTTTAGACCGAAATGAGCTAAATCACAACACATCGGTTTTACAAGTGTTCCTCTGATACGCGTCCAAACTTTTTCTCTTATAACTGCGCGAAAAGCATGTATTCTTGCTTACTACAGCGAAACAAGCTGTTTTAGACCGAAATGAGCTAAATCACAACACATCGGTTTTACAAGTGTTCCTCTGATACGCGTCCAAACTTTTTCTCTTATAACTGCGCGAAAAGCATGTATTCTTGCTTAATACAGCGAAACAAGCTGTTTTAGACCGAAACGAGCTAAATCACAACACATCGGTATTACAAGTGTTCCACGTGATACTCGTCAAAACTTTTTCTCTTATAACTGCGCGAAAAGCATGTATTCGTGCTTAATACAACGAAACAAGCTGTTTTAGACCGAAACGAGCTAAATCTGAACACATCGGTTTTACAAGTATCCACGTGATACTCGTCAAAACTTTTTCTCTTATAACTGCGCGAAAAGCATGTATTTTTGCTTAATACAACGAAACAAGCTGTTTTAGACCGAAACGAGCTAAATCACAACACATCGGTTTTACAAGTGTCTCTCTAATACGCAAACTTTTTCACTTATACCTGCGCGAAAAGCATGTATTCTTGCTTAATACAACGAAACAAGCTGTTTTAGACCGAAACGAGC
Source organism: Amblyomma americanum (assembly GCF_052857255.1). Lineage (NCBI taxonomy): Eukaryota > Metazoa > Arthropoda > Arachnida > Ixodida > Ixodidae > Amblyomma > Amblyomma americanum. Next base: position 17,534 of record NW_027526646.1, on the reverse strand, counting down.
TAAATCTGAACACATCGGTTTTACAAGTATCCACGTGATACTCGTCCAAACTTTTTCTCTTATAACTGCGCGAAAAGCATGTATTCTTGCTTAATACAGCGAAACAAGCTGTTTTAGACCGAAACGAGCTAAATCACAACACATCGGTATTACAAGTGTTCCACGTGATACTCGTCAAAACTTTTTCTCTTATAACTGCGCGAAAAGCATGTATTCGTGCTTAATACAACGAAACAAGCTGTTTTAGACCGAAACGAGCTAAATCTGAACACATCGGTTTTACAAGTATCCACGTGATACTCGTCAAAACTTTTTCTCTTATAACTGCGCGAAAAGCATGTATTTTTGCTTAATACAACGAAACAAGCTGTTTTAGACCGAAACGAGCTAAATCACAACACATCGGTTTTACAAGTGTCTCTCTAATACGCAAACTTTTTCACTTATACCTGCGCGAAAAGCATGTATTCTTGCTTAATACAACGAAACAAGCTGTTTTAGACCGAAACGAGCTAAATCTGAACACATCGGTTTTACAAGTGTTCCTGTGACACGCGTCAAAACTTTTTCTCTTATAACTGCGCGAAAAGCATGTATTCTTGCTTAATACAGCGAAACAACCTGTTTTAGACCGAAACGAGCTAAATCACAACACAAAGGTTTTACAAGTGTTCCTCTGATACGCGTCAAAACTTTTTGTCTTATAACTGCGCGAAAAGCATGTATTCTTGCTTAATACTACGAAACAAGCTGTTTTAGACCGAAACGAGCTAAATCTGAGCACATTGGTTTTACAAGTGTCCCTGTGACACGCGTCAAAACTTTTTCTCTTATAACTGCGCGAAAAGCATGTATTCTTGCTTAATACAGCGAAACAAGCTGTTTTAGACCGAAACGAGCTAAATCAAAACACATCGGTTTTACAAGTGTGCCTCTGATACGCGTCAAAACTTTTTCTCTTATAACTGCGCGAAAAGCATGTATTCTTGCTTAATACAGCGAAACAAGCTGTTTTAGACCGAAATGAGCTAAATCACAACACATCGGTTTTACAAGTGTTCCTCTGATACGCGTCAAAACTTTTTCTCTTATAACTGCGCGAAAAGCATGTATTCTTGCTTAATACAACGAAACAAGCTGTTTTAGACCGAAACGAGCTATATCTGAACACATCGGTTTTACAAGTATCCACGTGATACTCGTCAAAACTTTTTCTCTTATAACTGCGCGAAAAGCATGTATTCTTGCTTAATACAACGAAACAAGCTGTTTTAGACCGAAACGAGCTAAATCACAACACATCGGTTTTACAAGTGTCTCTCTAATACGCGTCAAAACTTTTTCTTCTATAACTGCCCGTAAAGCATGTATTCGTGCCTGATACAACGAAACAAGTTGTTTTAGACCGAAACGAGCTAAATCTGAACACATCGGTTTTACAAGTGTCCCTGTGACACGCGTCAACACTTTTTCTCTTACAACTGCGCGAAAAGCATGTATTCGTGCTTAATACAGCGAAACAAGCTGTTTTAGACCGAAACGAGCTAAATCACAACACAAAGGTTTTACAAGTGTTCCTCTGATACGCGTCAAAACTTTTTCTCTTATAACTGCGCGAAAAGCATGTATTCTTGCTTAATACTACGAAACAAGCTGTTTTAGACCGAAACGAGCTAAATCACAACACATCGGTTTTACAAGTGTTCCTCTGATACACGTCTAAACTTTTTCTCTTATAACTGCGCGAAAAGCATGTATTCGTGCTTAATACAACGAAACAAGCTGTTTCAGACCGAAACGAGCTAAATCTGAACACATCGGTTTTACAAGTGTCCCTGTGACACGCGTCAAAACTTTTTCTCTTATAACTGCGCGAAAAGCATGTATTCTTGCTTAATAGAGCGAAACAAGCTGTTTTAGACCAAAATGAGCTAAATCACAACACATCGGTTTTACAAGTGTTCCTCTGATACGCGTCAAAACGTTTTCTCTTATAACTGCGCGAAAAGCATGTATTCTTGCTTAATACAGCGAAACAAGCTGTTTTAAACCGAAACGAGCTAAATCACAACACATCGGTATTACAAGTGTTCCACGTCATACTCGTCAAAACTTTTTCTCTTATAACTGCGCGAAAAGCATGTATTCGTGCTTAATACAAGGAAACAAGCTGTTTTAGACCGAAACGAGCTAAGTCTGAACACATCAGTTTTACAAGTATCCACGTGATACTCGTCAAAACTTTTTCTCTTATAACTGCGCGAAAAGCATGTATTCTTGGTTAATACAGCGAAACAAGCTGTTTTAGACCGAAACGAGCTAAATCACAACACATCGGTTTTACAAGTGTCTCTGATACGCGTCATAACTTTTTTTTCTATAACTGCGCGTAAAGCAAGTATTCGTGCTTAATACAATGAAACAAGCTGTTTTAGACCGAAACGAGCTAAATCTGAACACATCGGTTTTACAAGTGTTCCTCTGATACGCGTCAAAACTTTTTCTCCTATAACTGCGCGAAAAGCATGTATTCTTGCTTAATACAGCGAAACAAGCTGTTTTAGACCGAAACGAGCTAAATCACAACACATCGGTTTTACAAGTGTTCCTCTCATACGCGTCAAAACTTTTTCTCTTATAACTGCGCGAAAAGCATGTATTCTTGCTTAATACAGCGAAACAAGCTGTTTTAGACCGAAATGAGCTAAATCACAACACATCGGTTTTACAAGTGTTCCTCTGATACGCGTCCAAACTTTTTCTCTTATAACTGCGCGAAAAGCATGTATTCTTGCTTAATACAGCGAAACAAGCTGTTTTAGACCGAAACGAGCTAAATCACAACACATCGGTATTACAAGTGTTCCACGTGATACTCGTCAAAACTTTTTCTCTTATAACTGCGCGAAAAGCATGTATTCGTGCTTAATACAACGAAACAAGCTGTTTTAGACCGAAACGAGCTAAATCTGAACACATCGGTTTTACAAGTATCCACGTGATACTCGTCAAAACTTTTTCTCTTATAACTGCGCGAAAAGCATGTATTCTTGCTTATTACAACGAAACAAGCTGTTTTAGACCGAAACGAGCTAAATCACAACACATCGGTTTTACAAGTGTCTCTCTAATACGCGTCAAAACTTTTTCTTCTATAACTGCGCGTAAAGCATTGTTTCGTGCTTAATACAACGAAACAAGTTGTTTTAGACCGAAACGAGCTAAATCTGAACACATCGGTTTTACAAGTGTTCCTGTGACACGCGTCAAAACTTTTTCTCTTATACCTGCGCGAAAAGCATGTATTCTTGCTTAATACAGCGAAACAACCTGTTTTAGACCGAAACGAGCTAAATCACAACACAAAGGTTTTACAAGTGTTCCTCTGATACGCGTCAAAACTTTTTGTCTTATAACTGCGCGAAAAGCATGTATTCTTGCTTAATACTACGAAACAAGCTGTTTTAGACCGAAACGAGCTAAATCTGAACACATTGGTTTTACAAGTGTCCCTGTGACACGCGTCAAAACTTTTTCTCTTATAACTGCGCGAAAAGCATGTATTCTTGCTTAATACAGCGAAACAAGCTGTTTTAGACCGAAACGAGCTAAATCAAAACACATCGGTTTTACAAGTGTTCCTCTGATACGCGTCAAAACTTTTTCTCTTATAACTGCGCGAAAAGCATGTATTCGTGCTTAATACAACGAAACAAGCTGTTTTAGACCGAAATGAGCTAAATCACAACACATCGGTTTTACAAGTGTTCCTCTGATACGCGTCAAAACTTTTTCTCTTATAACTGCGCGAAAAGCATGTATTCTTGCTTAATACAGCGAAGCAAGCTGTTTTAGACCGAAACGAGCTAAATCACAACACATCGGTATTACAAGTGTTCCACGTGAAACTCGTCAAAACTTTTTCTTTATAACTGCGCGAAAAGCATGTATTCTTGCTTAATACAACGAAACAAGCTGTTTTAGACCGAAACGAGCTAAATCACAACACATCGGTTTTACAAGTGTCCATGTGATACGCGTCAAAACTTTTTCTCTTATAACTGCGCGAAAAGCATGTATTCTTGCTTAATACAACGAAACAAGCTGTTTTAGACCGAAACGAGCTAAATCACAACACATCGGTTTTACAAGTGTTCCTCTGATACGCGTCAAAACTTTTTCTCTTATAACTGCGCGAAAAGCATGTATTCTTGCTTAATACAGCGAAACAAGCTGTTTTAGACCGAAACGAGCTAAATCACAACACATCGGTTTTACAAGTGTTCCACGTGAAACTCGTCAAAACTTTTTCTCTTATAACTGCGCGAAAAGCATGTATTCTTGCTTAATACAACGAAACAAGCTGTTTTAGACCGAAACGAGCTAAATCACAACACATCGGTTTTACAAGTGTCTCTGATACGCGTCATAACTTTTTCTTCTATAACTGCGCGTAAAGCAAGTATTCGTGCTTAATACAATGAAACAGGCTGTTTTAGACCGAAACGAGCTAAATCTGAACACATCGGTTTTACAAGTGTTCCTCTGATACGCGTCAAAACTTTTTCTCTTATAACTGCGCGAAAAGCATGTATTCTTGCTTAATACAGCGAAACAAGCTGTTTTAGACCGAAACGAGCTAAATCACAACACATCGGTTTTACAAGTGTTCCTCTGATACGCGTCAAAACTTTTTCTCTTATAACTGCGCGAAAAGCATGTATTCTTGCTTAATACAGCGAAACAAGTTGTTTTAGACCGAAACGAGCTAAATCACAACACATCGGTTTTACAAGTGTTCCTCTGATACGCGTCAAAACTTTTTCTCTTATAACTGCGCGAAAAGCATGTATTCTTGCTTAATACAGCGAAACAAGCTGTTTTAGACCGAAACGAGCTAAATCACAACACATCGGTTTTACAAGTGTTCCTCTGATACGCGTCAAAACTTTTTCTCTTATAACTGCGCGAAAAGCATGTATTCTTGCTTAATACAGCGAAACAAGCTGTTTTAGACCGAAACGAGCTAAATCACAACACATCGGTTTTACAAGTGTTCCTCTCATACGCGTCAAAACTTTTTCTCTTATAACTGCGCGAAAAGCACGTATTCTTGCTTAATACAGCGAAACAAGCTGTTTTAGACCGAAATGAGCTAAATCACAACACATCGGTTTTACAAGTGTTCCTCTGATACGCGTCCAAACTTTTTCTCTTATAACTGCGCGAAAAGCATGTATTCTTGCTTAATACAGCGAAACAAGCTGTTTTAGACCGAAACGAGCTAAATCACAACACATCGGTATTACAAGTGTTCCACGTGATACTCGTCAAAACTTTTTCTCTTATAACTGCGCGAAAAGCATGTATTCGTGCTTAATACAACGAAACAAGCTGTTTTAGACCGAAACGAGCTAAATCTGAACACATCGGTTTTACAAGTATCCACGTGATACTCGTCAAAACTTTTTCTCTTATAACTGCGCGAAAAGCATGTATTTTTGCTTAATACAACGAAACAAGCTGTTTTAGACCGAAACGAGCTAAATCACAACACATCGGTTTTACAAGTGTCTCTCTAATACGCAAACTTTTTCACTTATAACTGCGCGAAAAGCATGTATTCTTGCTTAATACAACGAAACAAGCTGTTTTAGACCGAAACGAGCTAAATCTGAACACATCGGTTTTACAAGTATCCACGTGATACTCGTCAAAACTTTTTCTCTTATAACTGCGCGAAAAGCATGTATTCTTGCTTATTACAACGAAACAAGCTGTTTTAGACCGAAACGAGTTAAATCACAACACATCGGTTTTACAAGTGTCTCTCTAATACGCGTCAAAACTTTTTCTTCTATAACTGCGCGTAAAGCATTGTTTCGTGCTTAATACAACGAAACAAGTTGTTTTAGACCGAAACGAGCTAATTCTGAACACATCGGTTTTACAAGTGTTCCTGTGACACGCGTCAAAACTTTTTCTCTTATAACTGCGCGAAAAGCATGTATTCTTGCTTAATACAGCGAAACAACCTGTTTTAGACCGAAACGAGCTAAATCACAACACAAAGGTTTTACAAGTGTTCCTCTGATACGCGTCAAAACTTTTTGTCTTATAACTGCGCGAAAAGCATGTATTCTTGCTTAATACTACGAAACAAGCTGTTTTAGACCGAAACGAGCTAAATCTGAACACATTGGTTTTACAAGTGTCCCTGTGACACGCGTCAAAACTTTTTCTCTTATAACTGCGCGAAAAGCATGTATTCTTGCTTAATACAGCGAAACAAGCTGTTTTAGACCGAAACGAGCTAAATCAAAACACATCGGTTTTACAAGTGTTCCTCTGATACGCGTCAAAACTTTTTCTCTTATAACTGCGCGAAAAGCATGTATTCTTGCTTAATACAGCGAAACAAGCTGTTTTAGACCGAAATGAGCTAAATCACAACACATCGGTTTTACAAGTGTTCCTCTGATACGCGTCAAAACATTTTCTCTTATAACTGCGCGAAAAGCATGTATTCTTGCTTAATACAACGAAACAAGCTGTTTTAGACCGAAACGAGCTATATCTGAACACATCGGTTTTACAAGTATCCACGTGATACTCGTCAAAACTTTTTCTCTTATAACTGCGCGAAAAGCATGTATTCTTGCTTAATACAACGAAACAAGCTGTTTTAGACCGAAACGAGCTAAATCACAACACATCGGTTTTACAAGTGTCTCTCTAATACGCGTCAAAACTTTTTCTTCTATAACTGCCCGTAAAGCATGTATTCGTGCCTGATACAACGAAACAAGTTGTTTTAGACCGAAACGAGCTAAATCTGAACACATCGGTTTTACAAGTGTCCCTGTGACACGCGTCAACACTTTTTCTCTTACAACTGCGCGAAAAGCATGTATTCGTGCTTAATACAGCGAAACAAGCTGTTTTAGACCGAAACGAGCTAAATCACAACACAAAGGTTTTACAAGTGTTCCTCTGATACGCGTCAAAACTTTCTCTCTTATAACTGCGCGAAAAGCATGTATTCTTGCTTAATACTACGAAACAAGCTGTTTTAGACCGAAACGAGCTAAATCACAACACATCGGTTTTACAAGTGTTCCTCTGATACACGTCTAAACTTTTTCTCTTATAACTGCGCGAAAAGCATGTATTCGTGCTTAATACAACGAAACAAGCTGTTTCAGACCGAAACGAGCTAAATCTGAACACATCGGTTTTACAAGTGTCCCTGTGACACGCGTCAAAACTTTTTCTCTTATAACTGCGCGAAAAGCATGTATTCTTGCTTAATAGAGCGAAACAAGCTGTTTTAGACCAAAATGAGCTAAATCACAACACATCGGTTTTACAAGTGTTCCTCTGATACGCGTCAAAACTTTTTCTCTTATAACTGCGCAAAAAGCATGTATTCTTGCTTAATACAGCGAAACAACCTGTTTTAGACCGAAACGAGCTAAATCACAACACAAAGGTTTTACAAGTGTTCCTCTGATACGCGTCAAAACTTTTTGTCTTATAACTGCGCGAAAAGCATGTATTCTTGCTTAATACTACGAAACAAGCTGTTTTAGACCGAAACGAGCTAAATCTGAACACATTGGTTTTACAAGTGTCCCTGTGACACGCGTCAAAACTTTTTCTCTTATAACTGCGCGAAAAGCATGTATTCTTGCTTAATACAGCGAAACAAGCTGTTTTAGACCGAAACGAGCTAAATCAAAACACATCGGTTTTACAAGTGTTCCTCTGATACGCGTCAAATCTTTTTCTCTTATAACTGCGCGAAAAGCATGTATTCGTGCTTAATACAACGAAACAAGCTGTTTTAGACCGAAATGAGCTAAATCACAACACATCGGTTTTACAAGTGTTCCTCTGATACGCGTCAAAACTTTTTCTCTTATAACTGCGCGAAAAGCATGTATTCTTGCTTAATACAGCGAAGCAAGCTGTTTTAGACCGAAACGAGCTAAATCACAACACATCGGTATTACAAGTGTTCCACGTGAAACTCGTCAAAACTTTTTCTTTATAACTGCGCGAAAAGCATGTATTCTTGCTTAATACAACGAAACAAGCTGTTTTAGACCGAAACGAGCTAAATCACAACACATCGGTTTTACAAGTGTCCATGTGATACGCGTCAAAACTTTTTCTCTTATAACTGCGCGAAAAGCATGTATTCTTGCTTAATACAACGAAACAAGCTGTTTTAGACCGAAACGAGCTAAATCACAACACATCGGTTTTACAAGTGTTCCTCTGATACGCGTCAAAACTTTTTCTCTTATAACTGCGCGAAAAGCATGTATTCTTGCTTAATACAGCGAAACAAGCTGTTTTAGACCGAAACGAGCTAAATCACAACAAATCGGTTTTACAAGTGTTCCACGTGAAACTCGTCAAAACTTTTTCTCTTATAACTGCGCGAAAAGCATGTATTCTTGCTTAATACAACGAAACAAGCTGTTTTAGACCGAAACGAGCTAAATCACAACACATCGGTTTTACAAGTGTCTCTGATACGCGTCATAACTTTTTCTTCTATAACTGCGCGTAAAGCAAGTATTCGTGCTTAATACAATGAAACAGGCTGTTTTAGACCGAAACGAGCTAAATCTGAACACATCGGTTTTACAAGTGTTCCTCTGATACGCGTCAAAACTTTTTCTCTTATAACTGCGCGAAAAGCATGTATTCTTGCTTAATACAGCGAAACAAGCTGTTTTAGACCGAAACGAGCTAAATCACAACACATCGGTTTTACAAGTGTTCCTCTGATACGCGTCAAAACTTTTTCTCTTATAACTGCGCGAAAAGCATGTATTCTTGCTTAATACAGCGAAACAAGTTGTTTTAGACCGAAACGAGCTAAATCACAACACATCGGTTTTACAAGTGTTCCTCTGATACGCGTCAAAACTTTTTCTCTTATAACTGCGCGAAAAGCATGTATTCTTGCTTAATACAGCGAAACAAGCTGTTTTAGACCGAAACGAGCTAAATCACAACACATCGGTTTTACAAGTGTTCCTCTGATACGCGTCAAAACTTTTTCTCTTATAACTGCGCGAAAAGCATGTATTCTTGCTTAATACAGCGAAACAAGCTGTTTTAGACCGAAACGAGCTAAATCACAACACATCGGTTTTACAAGTGTTCCTCTCATACGCGTCAAAACTTTTTCTCTTATAACTGCGCGAAAAGCACGTATTCTTGCTTAATACAGCGAAACAAGCTGTTTTAGACCGAAATGAGCTAAATCACAACACATCGGTTTTACAAGTGTTCCTCTGATACGCGTCCAAACTTTTTCTCTTATAACTGCGCGAAAAGCATGTATTCTTGCTTAATACAGCGAAACAAGCTGTTTTAGACCGAAACGAGCTAAATCACAACACATCGGTATTACAAGTGTTCCACGTGATACTCGTCAAAACTTTTTCTCTTATAACTGCGCGAAAAGCATGTATTCGTGCTTAATACAACGAAACAAGCTGTTTTAGACCGAAACGAGCTAAATCTGAACACATCGGTTTTACAAGTATCCACGTGATACTCGTCAAAACTTTTTCTCTTATAACTGCGCGAAAAGCATGTATTTTTGCTTAATACAACGAAACAAGCTGTTTTAGACCGAAACGAGCTAAATCACAACACATCGGTTTTACAAGTGTCTCTCTAATACGCAAACTTTTTCACTTATAACTGCGCGAAAAGCATGTATTCTTGCTTAATACAACGAAACAAGCTGTTTTAGACCGAAACGAGCTAAATCTGAACACATCGGTTTTACAAGTATCCACGTGATACTCGTCAAAACTTTTTCTCTTATAACTGCGCGAAAAGCATGTATTCTTGCTTATTACAACGAAACAAGCTGTTTTAGACCGAAACGAGTTAAATCACAACACATCGGTTTTACAAGTGTCTCTCTAATACGCGTCAAAACTTTTTCTTCTATAACTGCGCGTAAAGCATTGTTTCGTGCTTAATACAACGAAACAAGTTGTTTTAGACCGAAACGAGCTAATTCTGAACACATCGGTTTTACAAGTGTTCCTGTGACACGCGTCAAAACTTTTTCTCTTATAACTGCGCGAAAAGCATGTATTCTTGCTTAATACAGCGAAACAACCTGTTTTAGACCGAAACGAGCTAAATCACAACACAAAGGTTTTACAAGTGTTCCTCTGATACGCGTCAAAACTTTTTGTCTTATAACTGCGCGAAAAGCATGTATTCTTGCTTAATACTACGAAACAAGCTGTTTTAGACCGAAACGAGCTAAATCTGAACACATTGGTTTTACAAGTGTCCCTGTGACACGCGTCAAAACTTTTTCTCTTATAACTGCGCGAAAAGCATGTATTCTTGCTTAATACAGCGAAACAAGCTGTTTTAGACCGAAACGAGCTAAATCAAAACACATCGGTTTTACAAGTGTTCTTCTGATACGCGTCAAAACTTTTTCTCTTATAACTGCGCGAAAAGCATGTATTCTTGCTTAATACAGCGAAACAAGCTGTTTTAGACCGAAATGAGCTAAATCACAACACATCGGTTTTACAAGTGTTCCTCTGATACGCGTCAAAACTTTTTCTCTTATAACTGCGCGAAAAGCATGTATTCTTGCTTAATACAACGAAACAAGCTGTTTTAGACCGAAACGAGCTATATCTGAACACATCGGTTTTACAAGTATCCACGTGATACTCGTCAAAACTTTTTCTCTTATAACTGCGCGAAAAGCATGTATTCTTGCTTAATACAACGAAACAAGCTGTTTTAGACCGAAACGAGCTAAATCACAACACATCGGTTTTACAAGTGTCTCTCTAATACGCGTCAAAACTTTTTCTTCTATAACTGCCCGTAAAGCATGTATTCGTGCCTGATACAACGAAACAAGTTGTTTTAGACCGAAACGAGCTAAATCTGAACACATCGGTTTTACAAGTGTCCCTGTGACACGCGTCAACACTTTTTCTCTTACAACTGCGCGAAAAGCATGTATTCGTGCTTAATACAGCGAAACAAGCTGTTTTAGACCGAAACGAGCTAAATCACAACACAAAGGTTTTACAAGTGTTCCTCTGATACGCGTCAAAACTTTCTCTCTTATAACTGCGCGAAAAGCATGTATTCTTGCTTAATACTACGAAACAAGCTGTTTTAGACCGAAACGAGCTAAATCACAACACATCGGTTTTACAAGTGTTCCTCTGATACACGTCTAAACTTTTTCTCTTATAACTGCGCGAAAAGCATGTATTCGTGCTTAATACAACGAAACAAGCTGTTTCAGACCGAAACGAGCTAAATCTGAACACATCGGTTTTACAAGTGTCCCTGTGACACGCGTCAAAACTTTTTCTTTTATAACTGCGCGAAAAGCATGTATTCTTGCTTAATAGAGCGAAACAAGCTGTTTTAGACCAAAATGAGCTAAATCACAACACATCGGTTTTACAAGTGTTCCTCTGATACGCGTCAAAACTTTTTCTCTTATAACTGCGCGAAAAGCATGTATTCTTGCTTAATACAGCGAAACAAGCTGTTTTAAACCGAAACGAGCTAAATCACAACACATCGGTATTACAAGTGTTCCACGTGATACTCGTCAAAACTTTTTCTCTTATAACTGCGCGAAAAGCATGTATTCGTGCTTAATACAAGGAAACAAGCTGTTTTAGACCGAAACGAGCTAAGTCTGAACACATCAGTTTTACAAGTATCCACGTGATACTCGTCAAAACTTTTTCTCTTATAACTGCGCGAAAAGCATGTATTCTTGGTTAATACAGCGAAACAAGCTGTTTTAGACCGAAACGAGCTAAATCACAACACATCGGTTTTACAAGTGTCTCTGATACGCGTCATAACTTTTTTTTCTATAACTGCGCGTAAAGCAAGTATTCGTGCTTAATACAATGAAACAAGCTGTTTTAGACCGAAACGAGCTAAATCTGAACACATCGGTTTTACAAGTGTTCCTCTGATACGCGTCAAAACTTTTTCTCTTATAACTGCGCGAAAAGCATGTATTCTTGCTTAATACAGCGAAACAAGCTGTTTTAGACCGAAACGAGCTAAATCACAACACGTCGGTTTTACAAGTGTTCCTCTCATACGCGTCAAAACTTTTTCTCTTATAACTGCGCGAAAAGCATGTATTCTTGCTTAATACAGCGAAACAAGCTGTTTTAGACCGAAATGAGCTAAATCACAACACATCGGTTTTACAAGTGTTCCTCTGATACGCGTCCAAACTTTTTCTCTTATAACTGCGCGAAAAGCATGTATTCTTGCTTAATACAGCGAAACAAGCTGTTTTAGACCGAAACGAGCTAAATCACAACACATCGGTATTACAAGTGTTCCACGTGATACTCGTCAAAACTTTTTCTCTTATAACTGCGCGAAAAGCATGTATTCGTGCTTAATACAACGAAACAAGCTGTTTTAGACCGAAACGAGCTAAATCTGAACACATCGGTTTTACAAGTATCCACGTGATACTCGTCAAAACTTTTTCTCTTATAACTGCGCGAAAAGCATGTATTTTTGCTTAATACAACGAAACAAGCTGTTTTAGACCGAAACGAGGTAAATCACAACACATCGGTTTTACAAGTGTCTCTCTAATACGCAAACTTTTTCACTTATAACTGCGCGAAAAGCATGTATTCTTGCTTAATACAACGAAACAAGCTGTTTTAGACCGAAACGAGCTAAATCTGAACACATCGGTTTTACAAGTATCCACGTGATACTCGTCAAAACTTTTTCTCTTATAACTGCGCGAAAAGCATGTATTCTTGCTTATTACAACGAAACAAGCTGTTTTAGACCGAAACGAGCTAACTTACAACACATCGGTTTTACAAGTGTCTCTCTAATACGCGTCAAAACTTTTTCTTCTATAACTGCGCGTAAAGCATTGTTTCTTGCTTAATACAACGAAACAAGTTGTTTTAGACCGAAACGAGCTAAATCTGAACACATCGGTTTTACAAGTGTTCCTGTGACACGCGTCAAAACTTTTTCTCTTATAACTGCGCGAAAAGCATGTATTCTTGCTTAATACAGCGAAACAACCTGTTTTAGACCGAAACGAGCTAAATCACAACACAAAGGTTTTACAAGTGTTCCTCTGATACGCGTCAAAACTTTTTGTCTTATAACTGCGCGAAAAGCATGTATTCTTGCTTAATACTACGAAACAAGCTGTTTTAGACCGAAACGAGCTAAATCTGAACACATTGGTTTTACAAGTGTCCCTGTGACACGCGTCAAAACTTTTTCTCTTATAACTGCGCGAAAAGCATGTATTCTTGCTTAATACAGCGAAACAAGCTGTTTTAGACCGAAACGAGCTAAATCAAAACACATCGGTTTTACAAGTGTTCCTCTGATACGCGTCAAAACTTTTTCTCTTATAACTGCGCGAAAAGCATGTATTCGTGCTTAATACAACGAAACAAGCTGTTTTAGACCGAAATGAGCTAAATCACAACACATCGGTTTTACAAGTGTTCCACGTGAAACTCGTCAAAACTTTTTCTTTATAACTGCGCGAAAAGCATGTATTCTTGCTTAATACAACGAAACAAGCTGTTTTAGACCGAAACGAGCTAAATCACAACACATCGGTTTTACAAGTGTCTCCCTGATACGCGTCAAAACTTTTTCTTCTATAACTGCGCGTAAAGCATGTATTCTTGCTTAATACAACGAAACAAGCTGTTTTAGACCAAAACGAGCTAGATCTGAACACATCGGTTTTCCAAGTGTCCATGTGATACGCGTCAAAACTTTTTCTCTTATAACTGCGCGAAAAGCATGTATTCTTGCTTAATACAACGAAACAAGCTGTTTTAGACCGAAACGAGCTAAATCACAACACATCGGTTTTACAAGTGTTCCTCTGATACGCGTCAAAACTTTTTCTCTTATAACTGCGCGAAAAGCATGTATTCTTGCTTAATACAGCGAAACAAGCTGTTTTAGACCGAAACGAGCTAAATCACAACACATCGGTTTTACAAGTGTTCCACGTGAAACTCGTCAAAACTTTTTCTCTTATAACTGCGCGAAAAGCATGTATTCTTGCTTAATACAACGAAACAAGCTGTTTTAGACCGAAACGAGCTAAATCACAACACATCGGTTTTACAAGTGTCTCTGATACGCGTCATAACTTTTTCTTTTATAACTGCGCGTAAAGCAAGTATTCGTGCTTAATACAATGAAACAGGCTGTTTTAGACCGAAACGAGCTAAATCTGAACACATCGGTTTTACAAGTGTTCCTCTGATACGCGTCAAAACTTTTTCTCTTATAACTGCGCGAAAAGCATGTATTCTTGCTTAATACAGCGAAACAAGCTGTTTTAGACCGAAACGAGCTAAATCACAACACATCGGTTTTACAAGTGTTCCTCTGATACGCGTCAAAACTTTTTCTCTTATAACTGCGCGAAAAGCATGTATTCTTGCTTAATACAGCGAAACAAGTTGTTTTAGACCGAAACGAGCTAAATCACAACACATCGGTTTTACAAGTGTTCCTCTGATACGCGTCAAAACTTTTTCTCTTATAACTGCGCGAAAAGCATGTATTCTTGCTTAATACAGCGAAACAAGCTGTTTTAGACCGAAACGAGCTAAATCACAACACATCGGTTTTACAAGTGTTCCTCTGATACGCGACAAAACTTTTTCTCTTATAACTGCGCGAAAAGCATGTATTCTTGCTTAATACAGCGAAACAAGCTGTTTTAGACCGAAACGAGCTAAATCACAACACATCGGTTTTACAAGTGTTCCTCTCATACGCGTCAAAACTTTTTCTCTTATAACTGCGCGAAAAGCATGTATTCTTGCTTAATACAGCGAAACAAGCTGTTTTAGACCGAAATGAGCTAAATCACAACACATCGGTTTTACAAGTGTTCCTCTGATACGCGTCCAAACTTTTTCTCTTATAACTGCGCGAAAAGCATGTATTCTTGCTTAATACAGCGAAACAAGCTGTTTTAGACCGAAACGAGCTAAATCACAACACATCGGTATTACAAGTGTTCCACGTGATACTCGTCAAAACTTTTTCTCTTATAACTGCGCGAAAAGCATGTATTCGTGCTTAATACAACGAAACAAGCTGTTTTAGACCGAAACGAGCTAAAACTGAACACATCGGTTTTACAAGTATCCACGTGATACTCGTCAAAACTTTTTCTCTTATAACTGCGCGAAAAGCATGTATTTTTGCTTAATACAACGAAACAAGCTGTTTTAGACCGAAACGAGCTAAATCACAACACATCGGTTTTACAAGTGTCTCTCTAATACGCAAACTTTTTCACTTATAACTGCGCGAAAAGCATGTATTCTTGCTTAATACAACGAAACAAGCTGTTTTAGACCGAAACGAGCTAAATCTGAACACATCGGTTTTACAAGTATCCACGTGATACTCGTCAAAACTTTTTCTCTTATAACTGCGCGAAAAGCATGTATTCTTGCTTATTACAACGAAACAAGCTGTTTTAGACCGAAATGAGCTAAATCACAACACATCGGTTTTACAAGTGTTCCTGTGACACGCGTCAAAACTTTTTCTCTTATAACTGCGCGAAAAGCATGTATTCTTGCTTAATACAGCGAAACAACCTGTTTTAGACCGAAACGAGCTAAATCACAACACAAAGGTTTTACAAGTGTTCCTCTGATACGCGTCAAAACTTTTTGTCTTATAACTGCGCGAAAAGCATGTATTCTTGCTTAATACTACGAAACAAGCTGTTTTAGACCGAAACGAGCTAAATCTGAACACATTGGTTTTACAAGTGTCCCTGTGACACGCGTCAAAACTTTTTCTCTTATAACTGCGCGAAAAGCATGTATTCGTGCTTAATACAACGAAACAAGCTGTTTTAGACCGAAATGAGCTAAATCACAACACATCGGTTTTACAAGTGTTCCTCTGATACGCGTCAAAACTTTTTCTCTTATAACTGCGCGAAAAGCATGTATTCTTGCTTAATACAGCGAAGCAAGCTGTTTTAGACCGAAACGAGCTAAATCACAACACATCGGTTTTACAAGTGTCTCTCTAATACGCGTCAAAACTTTTTCTTCTATAACTGCCCGTAAAGCATGTATTCGTGCCTGATACAACGAAACAAGTTGTTTTAGACCGAAACGAGCTAAATCTGAACACATCGGTTTTACAAGTGTCCCTGTGACACGCGTCAACACTTTTTCTCTTACAACTGCGCGAAAAGCATGTATTCGTGCTTAATACAGCGAAACAAGCTGTTTTAGACCGAAACGAGCTAAATCACAACACAAAGGTTTTACAAGTGTTCCTCTGATACGCGTCAAAACTTTTTCTCTTATAACTGCGCGAAAAGCATGTATTCTTGCTTAATACTACGAAACAAGCTGTTTTAGACCGAAACGAGCTAAATCACAACACATCGGTTTTACAAGTGTTCCTCTGATACACGTCTAAACTTTTTCTCTTATAACTGCGCGAAAAGCATGTATTCGTGCTTAATACAACGAAACAAGCTGTTTCAGACCGAAACGAGCTAAATCTGAACACATCGGTTTTACAAGTGTCCCTGTGACACGCGTCAAAACTTTTTCTCTTATAACTGCGCGAAAAGCATGTATTCTTGCTTAATAGAGCGAAACAAGCTGTTTTAGACCAAAATGAGCTAAATCACAACACATCGGTTTTACAAGTGTTCCTCTGATACGCGTCAAAACTTTTTCTCTTATAACTGCGCGAAAAGCATGTATTCTTGCTTAATACAGCGAAACAAGCTGTTTTAAACCGAAACGAGCTAAATCACAACACATCGGTATTACAAGTGTTCCACGTGATACTCGTCAAAACTTTTTCTCTTATAACTGCGCGAAAAGCATGTATTCGTGCTTAATACAAGGAAACAAGCTGTTTTAGACCGAAACGAGCTAAGTCTGAACACATCAGTTTTACAAGTATCCACGTGATACTCGTCAAAACTTTTTCTCTTATAACTGCGCGAAAAGCATGTATTCGTGCTTAATACAACGAAACAAGCTGTTTTAGACCGAAACGAGCTAAATCTGAACACATCGGTTTTACAAGTATCCACGTGATACTCGTCAAAACGTTTTCTCTTATAACTGCGCGAAAAGCATGTATTTTTGCTTAATACAACGAAACAAGCTGTTTTAGACCGAAACGAGCTAAATCACAACACATCGGTTTTACAAGTGTCTCTCTAATACGCAAACTTTTTCACTTATAACTGCGCGAAAAGCATGTATTCTTGCTTAATACAACGAAACAAGCTGTTTTAGACCGAAACGAGCTAAATCTGAACACATCGGTTTTACAAGTATCCACGTGATACTCGTCAAAACTTTTTCTCTTATAACTGCGCGAAAAGCATGTATTCTTGCTTATTACAACGAAACAAGCTGTTTTAGACCGAAACGAGCTAAATCACAACA
>NW_027526645.1:142500-184706 GCF_052857255.1 Amblyomma americanum | reverse complement strand
GAATTGTTCGCTATCTTGAGCCTGTCATTCACTTCGATGCCATCACCAGCAAGATTACGTCATAGTGTGTAGAGTGCAAAGTTTGCTCGCAATCCTGAATGGCGCTTCTACGGTTATGAGGAGCCTGAGTGTGCTAATCAACTTTTTAGCTCCAGCGAAAAAAATTATTGTCCAAATTTCCAGTGGGGTGCAGCCGCCCCCTCTAAATATCTACAGTGCTAAGGGCTCTTTACACAAGTGGTCTGGTTTTTAAAAACATCACAATGAGCCATCATTGTACAGGTATCACATATATGCAAATGACATTTCAGTGCACAATTCGTGGTTTCTACACGAGCTGGCTTAAACCAGCTTCATTATGCGCTTATTTGGAATACAAGGAAGGAAAAAATGAGCTACACTCGCCAAACTTCCTAATACGGAAGGATGGGCGTGGACGCACCTCTATCGCTTACAACAATGAACCTTGTTGACCAGCGGAGGAGGAAGGCCCCCTCACCCAACACGACGAGTTCTTCGTTCAAGTGTTTCAGCATCAAAGTTCCAAGTGGTACAGTAAATGGAACATTGCTTTCTGCGGACGTCCCCGCAAGACTGCAAGTCCCCGCCCCCCTTTTCCACAGTACATAAGCACCTACACACATTATTAATTCAACAAAGAAATCGCGACTGCGACTCTGCCACCGCATGCGCACCTGGAACATGCGTCTCTTCTCCTTCAGGTAGTTACACGCAGTGACCGAACGCTCCGCGAGTTCTATACCTTGAACAATTAATAACTGGACGCCCCACTCCAGTCGTAGTCAGCACAGTACTGTGCGCGTGTGTTTTTATTCATCCAACATGAACTAATCACGCGCACAACCTGGACACGTTTCTTATTGTGTAAATAGTTTGTGTATACTACTTATCCCAACATCCTCTCTTCCTGTCCCCTCACGTCTTTCACTTCATTTATTCATTCTGCCTGCTATCCTTTATTTCCGCTGCCCCAAATCAGGTGCTTCAGTATCGATGGCAGATGCCGGGGCTAGCAAAAATGTTTTCCTTCTTTTTTACTATTATTTTAATAAAAATCAACATACTAATACAACATGCGCGCTACCAAGTGCCAGAAAGTGCGCACGACTTGGCATTCAAAAACGGCCTGGTTCAGAGTTTCATTTCGACCCCATTGCGGACATGAGGTCGAGGGCGCGACGCCCCACGCCGCAAGGCGGTTAGCTGTGGGTAACGCTTCCCATTCGCGAAGCCAGGTAAAATTGGATACATGAGCGGGGAGAGAGGCAAAGATTTTTTGCTTACGCCTTTTGCGCACTTTAATGCGCTGGTCTACATTAAGGGTGCGAAACGCTACATATTCGCAAGTTTCACTCGCGGACAGTTCTTTCAAATCACAATCAGGAAGCGTACCTCCAAGAAAATGTAAGGATCGCAAGACATATGCATAGAAAGCTGGCGACGCCCCAGCCGCAGGGCCTTTCCAATTTGATAACTTAAAGAAGCGACGCGATGTTCCCATCAAATATGCGGTGAGTGCTTTTCCTCGGTGCAGTGTGTCCGAGATAAGGTCCCACATGGCCCTTAAGGCCAATACGCGACACATCACTTCAAGATCCGGGATGATGAAGCCACCCATGTCGGTGGGCAGGCGGACAAAAACTCTTGCAACGCTCTCTGCGTGTCCACCTCAGAAGAAAGATCCACACGCTGTGGCCAGCCTCTGGAGGACGCGGCGAGCAGGGCGCGCTATTTTTGCGACGTAGATGAAGGAAGCTGTTATGCTTGTTCTGATAAGATAAGCTCGATAACGTGATGAGCTTGATAACTATATATGAGTCAGATAACAAGTGAGACTGACAGACATGGAATGCTAATGTCGCTGGCAGGTACTAGCTACGCTACAGCACGCTTTCACAACCACCGCTACAAGATGTGATGGTTTAACTGGCATATTCAGTTTATATGTTTATTAAGGTTGCAAGGGAACGGTTCCTCCAATAATAAATAACAATGCATTCTATAAATTGCATCGAATGGTTAATCGGACGAAACGGGTTTTAATTGCAGTTCAGTGTAGTGCAAACGAATGTTGCAATATTTTATTAGAATAATGGCAGAAGCGACCCATGTCGACACGAGAAACGCTCGGCCTGGTTGCTGAGAGCACCGAAAGACGGTGTCAGGGCTTAGGGGAAAACTGGAAAGGAGGAAGAGGTAAACTTTATTAATAATAATAATAATAATAATAATAATAATAATAATAATAATTGGTTTTTTTTGGGGGGGGGGGGAGGAAATGACGCAGTATCTGTCTCATTTATCGTTGGACAACTTTATTAAAGAAGAGGTAATAATAATAATAATAATTGGTTTTTTGGGGAAAGGAAATGGCGCAGTATCTGTCTCATATATCGTTGGACACCTGAACTGCGCCGTATGGGAAGGGATAAAGTGAAAGAAGAAAGAAAGAGGTGCCCGTAGTGGAGGGCTCCGGAATAATTTTGACCACCTGGGGATCTTTAACTTGCACTGACATCGCGCAGCACACGGGCGCCTTAGCGTTTTTACTCCATAAAAACACAGCCGCCGCGGTCGGGTTCGAACCCGGGAACTCCGGATCAGTAGTCGAGCGCCCTAACCACTGAGCCACCGCGGCGGGTTAAAGAAGAGGTCTTAGGCGCGGGTTGGGGGGACGTTCCCCTCCCCGCGGTGGGCTCCTCCTCTAGGGTTGACGCCAGGTGCGACCTCTTCGGCCCGTTCCGTGACTCGGAGTTGAACCTCCGGGCCCGAGCTGAGCAGTGCGGCCTTGAAAATTGGAAAGAAAATTTTAAAAACCAAATTTTAAATCACCCGGCGCGGGGGCTCAGTGGTTAGGGCGCTCGGCTACTGATCCGGAGTTGCCGGGTTCGAACCCGACCGCGGTGGCTGCGTTTTTATGGAGACAAAATGCTAATGCGCCAGTGTGCTGTGCGAAAGCCATTATCTGTGCAAATGTCAATGAAAAATGAAGTGTTTTCTAAAAAATTTGGATTTTTTATTAAATATTGAGCAGTGCTTGGTTTGTCGCCTTTTCTAAATGTTCAAACTGCCCTCACAAGCATGTTTCTATTCTAATTGTCAACACTTGTGACATAAACATTGCACAATCAGCAAGGAATTCGTGCAATACGTGGCAACATATGTTAGAAGTAACATAAGGAAGAACATATTTGCCTTTTACATATTTGAGAAATTCCTTCGGAAAGTTTGATACAACAAGAAAAGTGCTGCTGCTGCACCAGTGCATGTTGCACTGCGTTGCCACCGTGAGCAGTGTCACACTGGGAGGAGCTGGCAGCAGACATTGGTGTGCATGCGTCCTCAGCGATGTTGTGCAGCGCGCGGCAGGCGATGATGATTGTCCAGCACCGGCGAGGTGCCCGTTCCGAGAAGGAACAAGGAACAGGAGACCAAACAGAGGCTAGTTAGAAGGATATAAAAGTGAAATTATGTTTGCATCTGCTTGCATTACGGAACGGGAATATACAGAAGTAGTGAGATTCCAAAGGGGAAGACACCGATCACAAGCTTCGACGGTGTTCTACAGGTTTTTATGGCTTCGTTCTTTTTTCATCGAATCCGCATGTGTCCTTGTTAGGAACCACCTGAATCACATTCTCTCGCCTGTGCCGACTGCTCCAGTTTTTGTTCAGTCACCGTGTAATGTACAGCAGGATCCTTTTACTCGACTGCAAGGCAAAAGCCGTGACGTCAGCGCCGGCAGTGAGCATTGACACGCAGCAGTCTTGCTTGGGGCCATCCGCGCTGCGACGAATTTATAGCGTGCCTGTTGGACTGAACTTATTTGTTTGCGGCATCAGACAAAGCTACCGCGGATCAACGTGAGTTATCTGCTTTAACCGATTCCGGGAGTTTGAGCCGACGGGACGCAGCTATGGCTTATACGCCAGCGGTGAAGGGGGGGGGGGGGAGGGGGGGGGGGGGAGTGTGGCGTGCTGTGACAGCAGAACTCCTTCCAGGAAGACCAGAGGGGTGCGTCTCGAGCTGAACGGACATTATGGCGCAGCACCGGAACCTAAGAGGGAACTGTGGCATCCGGTTGTCCAAACAAGGGAAACCGAACACTAAGCGTCATTGCATGAACACTGCGGTGATGCGCTGCAACTCCGCTTCGGAAGCGGCACTCGTCGGAGTAAGACGTGGCAACTGCAAAAAGTCTCGACCTCACTGAATGACCACCTCACTCAACCTCGAACTCACGCGTGAGGTTGAAGTCTGATTTTCTGACCTCACTCACAAAATCTCTAGCAGTCGCCGACCTCACCTTAACTTCACCTCACGGCGTGAGGTTGAGGTCATTTTGAGATTGAGGTCGACCTCATGAGGTCGAAACCTCATGATGTTGCCCACCTCGGAGCTCCCTGAGCAAGCAGTGGATTAAGGACATGATGGGCCTAGGTATAATTTATAGACGTTTAGGCTTCCGCTCTTGGGCAAGCACAAGTGCCCCTTAAACTGTTCGCTTTTGCGTTTACATTCTGTGTCGAATGAAACGAGAACAAAACAGTCGAATCACGCAAGACGATCTTCCTTCCTGTTCATGAAGGAAACTGAACAGTAGCTCAGGTGATTTCTCTTCTAAGGCGCGATAACATCTGTTTTTAAGTAGTACCGTTTGAGTTTCCTTTCGGAAGGTAATACTCCTGCGTTTTCGCGCTAGTTATATCCTGTTAATAATAATTGGTTTTTGGGGAAAGGAAATGGCGCAGTATCTGTCTCATTTATCGTTGGACACCTGAACCGCGCCGTAAGGGAAGGGATAAAGGAGGGAGTGAAAGAAGAAAGGAAGAGAGAGGTGCCGTAGTGGAGGGCTCCGGAATAATTTCGACCACCTGGTGATCTTTAACGTGCGCTGATATCGCAAAGCACACTGGCGCCTTAGCGTTTTTCCTCCATTAAAACGCAGCCGCCGCGGTCGGGTTGAACCCGGAATAATAATAATAATAATTGGTTTTTTGGGGAAAGGAAATGGCGCAGTATCTGTCTCATATATCTTTGGACACCTGAACCGCGCCGTAAGGGAAGGGATAAAGGAGGGAGTGAAAGAAGAAAGGAAGAATAGGTGCCGTAGTGGAGGGCTCCGGCATAATTTCGACCATCTGGGGATCTTTAACGTGCACTGACATCGTACAGCACACGGGCGCCTTAGCGTTTTGCCTCCATAAAAACGCAGCCGCCGCGGTCGGGTTCGAACCCGGGAACTCCGGATCAGTAGTCGAGCGCCCTAACCACTGAGCCACCGCGGCGGGTAACCCGGAAACTCCGGATCAGTAGTCGAGCGCCGTAACCACTGAGCCACCGCGGCGGGTTTATATCCTGTTCGCGTTTCTTTTCACGCTGATGGCGCATGCATTTCTTGTGCGTAAGTGGAAGCCTTTTATATCCTGACCACTTTTAGTTTACAGACGCGACGCTCAGATCTTTTTACTGTCACCAGGGTCTACGTTTGAAGACTGCACAGCAGTTGATTGGAGGTTGGTCACCTTTCTATCGTTCAAGATATCATTCATTTGATGTCACGATGCACCTAAGTTTGTAATTGGGATTCAATAAAGCAAGGCTTTCGATGCAACAAAGTTTATATTGGTATCACTCATTTGTGTCTAGTTGAATCATGCGCTTAAGCATTGCGATTCAGTTTTACAGGGCTGTAGCATTCAAATTAGGTCTCTAAGAAGGTACATCCATAAACAAAGCCCTAGCGTGACCCGCGACAAAATACAAGACCAACGACGACCCATGCTTGAACAAGCCATATAACAAATAAGAAATAACCCAGTTCGCAACTGTCAATTACGAGATGACTTAGCAGTCAAAACTCCTGCCAAGTTAAATCGGCTCAAGAGTTACTGTGTGCGTTATTTGCCGACTTGTACGAGCACCGTTCTGCCTTCTGTCGTCGTTGGTCTAGTCTTTTGTCATCGGAAAAAATGATAATGTTCAAAATCCGCGCCGCATACACGTTTTATGACGTCACGCTTTTTGTTTGTTACTTGAAAATAGCGCCTCTCCTAGGTGGCGCCACGAAACTCGTGCCTCGCTCTGTCGTCACGCTGGTGGCCTATGGGACTTCGGCCACCAGTTGATCTAGCTTGCAGGCTGCACAGCAGACGCCGAGACTGCGTATTCCGCCCCGTGCTGCTGAGCCGCCGGGCAGGACGACTGTTCGGCGGCACTTCCAGGTGAGAGCGCGCGACGCGAAAGCACGCGCCGTGCGTGGCTGCGTGCCCAATGATTGCGCGCCGTGTTTCCCCGACCAACCGGCGACCTTGCTCCTGGGCGGAGTGGCCGGGGGAGGGATGCCTTGTTTTTCCACGACCAGCCTCCTCCGCCGCCGCACACAGCGCGCGTCCTCCGCAGAGCGCAGTCAGCGACGATGCTCCTTCCCAGGTGGCGGCAATGAACGCCGCGGCCAGCCTGCTCGCCCTGTGCCTGCTGTCGGAGGCCGTGCACGGTGCGCCCAAGCCGGCCGTCGAAGCCCTGGTGGCCGCCCGCGCGGTGCTGTCCAGTCTCGAGTCGGCGCCGGTGCGTGATGTGGTGCTCCAAGACCGCGTCTTCCGCGTCGGCCTCGGCTCGTTCAGCGGCGAGGCCGCCCTCTCCAACGGGACGCTGCGCAGCGTGGCCAGCCTGCGCGCGATCAACCTGACTCCGTCCGAAGGATCCCTCATCCGCGCCAACCTTCTGCTCAGCCGGCTGTCCATCCGCTACAACGCCAACGTCACGTTCGGGGCGCGCACCGAGGCGGCCGAGATGGACGTCGAGGTTGACTCGCTCGAGCTGGTCGTCGAGTTGAGCCACGACGGCCAGCTCGATCTGCAGTCCGTCGAGGCCCTCGAGATGGACGAGATGCGCGTCAACTTCCGCGGCCTGCGTGTGTTTCTAGCCCAGAGTGAGCTGCTGTCGCTGCTGTTCCGTGGCGCATTCCGTTTCGACATTGAGGACGAGGTGGTGGCCGTCTTCGAGGAGCTCCTGCGCGAACTCGTCGACGCGTACAACGTGAATAACCTGTGATACTGTTTTCGCGGCAGGCTTGTCATGTTCAGACATCCTGTTTAAACGATGTCCGTCTTTACGGCCCTGTGCAAATGTTCCGGTAACTGTCGCAGTGGTTGACTAACGTGTTTTACTACTTTATATACCGAGATCTCTGAGTATCGTGAATTCTTCAAGATGTCGTCACGTCTGTCTTACAATGCCATTGTGCTCTGAGCATCTTGTTCAAAGGCATACTGCTGGGAATTCTTTTGCGCGCGGTACGCCTACAGCGCAGGGCGAATGTGACCAGGCTTAAATATTTTACGCTGGCCCGGTCACTTTCAGATAGCGTTGATCTCTCGAACTATTTTATCCATCCATTTCTTCCCATGTTCGCGCTCAGTGATTATAAGCGTGCCTACAGCTAACGGTAAGCCCGTGTCTTGTTCGGCATTGTCTTCAATCTTGGGAGTTTTTGAGACTACGCCTTGACAATGTGCAAGTGTCAATTCCGTGATTTCGATGATCAAGTCGGAGTGGAAGAGAATAAACCCGTACGACAGTTTTGTGAACGCGATTTGTGCTCGAATAATCGTAGTCTGCGCTCTCTGCAATGTATTCCGTGGTTGCTATTTCGCTGAATTGTACCTACATTACTGATCCCGTTATGTTTTCTGACCGTCCCTGCGGTTCCGTTGGCCGATTCTCGCCTTTTACTTACTTGGTACTTTGGCCCGTTACAGCAATACGTGGCATAGTCAAAGTGAACGCCATGATTTCCAGAGAATTCAAAAGTTATATCGCAAAGGCAGGGTGTTGGTGGAACTGCGATTAAATTTGCGACTACATACGCGGCAGGGAAAGCAGACTTCGGGAAGGGAGATAACAAAAAGCAGCTGGCAGTGTTGTTCACGCTGCATTGCCTAGTCAGCACTTTGCTAGTTGCGGCCGTGCGAAACACGCCAAGGTCACGCTTCGACTGACGCCCGAAGCG
Organism: Amblyomma americanum; assembly: GCF_052857255.1. Taxonomy (NCBI): domain Eukaryota; kingdom Metazoa; phylum Arthropoda; class Arachnida; order Ixodida; family Ixodidae; genus Amblyomma; species Amblyomma americanum. The sequence goes on along the minus strand of NW_027526645.1, from coordinate 176,674 downwards.
GTTTGCCGCGTTGGATTCCGAACGGATGCATCTCGGGGTTCGCTGGACAGTGGCTCTCCTGCCAGCGTCGCGTTCACTTTTCGCAGTTATTGTAGAAGTGTGGCAAGACCGCTTCATAAGAGCCGTTTGAAGAGTCTTTCAGCAATATTTGTAGGTATCGCAAATGTTTGATGCCGCCGAGGAAAAAGTATAGCGTCGAAAATGACAACATGCGAGGCATCGCACAAGCAACAGTGTGCGGTTTCAAAAAAAAAAAATTGATCGCTCATAGTGCAGGAAATGGGGGGAAGTCGATAACGCCTCCTGCGCGACAGCCTTTTATAAAGTTCGCCTCCGCGACTCCTTGGTCGCCTTTGCCAGCTGAAAATGCTAGTGAAGAAATTTCGACGAGTTGGTATAGATTCGTGACTCACAGCAGCGCAGCAAGCACGGACAGAAGGGATACTTCGACAGGCTAGGCGCTGCTTCTAGAAATAACATTGATCGGTGAAATCAGGGCGAGTTGGTAGAGATTCATTCAGCGCCTTCTTGTCTATATCTCCGTTCTGCGTCTGCTGCGCTATTGAATCATTGAAGTGCTACGAGCGGCAGGCGATCCATGTGAAGTGATTGCTCAGCTGAACAAGCGCAATGTGCGCGCGTTGCCATGGCCTTCTTTTCCTAGTGTGTATCCGTTCTGTTTCGGAGGCGCTGGAACCTTGAGCTGACACAGGTGCAAAACCGCTTGGTGATGCGGTTGCTGCGTGCGCCGCCTTCTGGGTTGTCGAGAAAGTTTTGAACCTCAGTGGAATGATAGTTTTGCTTTAATTGTGTGCCTGGTGAATGGTGTTTATTTATCACTCAATAATATATACATGTGTGTGTGTGTGACTGCTTCCCTCCAATTATTTTTCGCTTTTATTTCGTACATTTAGAATGTAATAAAGGCCGTACTGTGATATCTATGAATCCAGAGTTCATCGTTAGTTATTCTTCCATTTCTCGCATTACATGATACGTGGTTCAACTGGAACTTGTGTTTGGACGGAACACATCTTTATAGAAGGTAAACTTTATAGAAAAGTGAACACCCTCTTCTACCAGGTGCTTTGCGTGGGCGCACAAATAATACCCTTCGCATCGAGCACAAGCGTCTCAATTATCCAGACATATGCGTTCTGGGCAGGGAACAACGTCCGATCAGCGAACAGCAACGTTTATATTTTGCAACGCGCATTTGTAGAGAGTGAAACCTTGCTCCTTTCTCAACTCTGGTCTCCTATATGGCACTTCACCCACGTTGTTAATCGCGTAGGTTTAACGTGGGAATCGCGGAGAATACATGAATGTCTAGAGTTGGATTCGTATGTGTCTGTTCCTGGTACTGGGCTTTTAGGGCTAGCTTTTTTTACGCATTTCGTATTCGCCAGTAATTTATATCCCTACGCAGGCGCACTGAAGCTCGAAAGAAGTGCTTGCGTTCTGTTACGGGAAGTCGTGAACCAAACAAGAACTGTGCGTTCAAGCTCCCAAGAAGCACCCATGGGTTACTGGCGATTCACGTAGAATAGCAGCTCACAGCCGTATAGCTAAAACGGTACCATTGTGTGATATAACTTATCGCTCAGACAATGGCTTCCAGGGTTTGTAATCATATCGCGGTTAATCCCCTAGCGTGACAACGGAGGTGGCTGGCACGTGCGCTTGTGGAATGGGGTTAACTGCACGTCATGGCAATTTATTTATTTGTTTATTTATCTACAGTACCCCTAAAGGCCCTCGTGCGAGGGTATTACATAGAAGGGGGGGGGGGATACAAGCATAAAAGTACGGCACAGGCACTTGAAATAAAACAAATAATGCATGTAATAACGAAGTATGAAATAAAGCTAGTAAAATACACAAATAACAAACAACGCAAAATAAAATACTCAGTAGTACTATAATGCACATAATACAACAAAAATACAAAATCTGTTAGTCCACGGTTTGCTTTAACGAATGCTGGAAGGATTGAAAGTTAACCTCAGTAGCTATGTGTGATGGCAGGTTGTTCCAGTCTATTAAGGTGCAAGGAATGAATGGTCTCGCGTAAAGCGATGAACGGCACGTTACGCGTTTTATTTTGTTATCGTGGCCACGGCGAGGAAAGACTGCAGGGGGTGGCAAAAAGAAGTCATCGTGGAGGGTGGGATACGATGGTACAATTTGCGAAGTAAGCTTAGGCGAGCGAAGTGGCCTCGACGTGATAGTGGTTCCAACACTGCACATTGTTTTAATGCTGTGACACTGGTGAAGCGTGGAAAGCCTGAAAAGATGAAGCGAACAGCATGGTTTTGCGGGGATTAAATGTTGTTTATGACGTATGCTTGTCGAGGATCCCATATGGGAGAAGCGTACTCAACATTCGGGCGGATTAGAGTTAAGTAAGGAAGTTTTTTAAAGTGTGAAGGCGCCTGTTTGAGATTACGCCCGAGAAGGCCGAGTGTGCGGTTTGCTGATGCTAAGATTGTGTCAATATGGTAATGCCAGGTTAGGTCAGACTGAAAGTGAACTCCTGGGTACTTGTAACTTGTACGCCATCGTTATTGATGAAGTAGGCTGTAGGAATTCGAGTGGAGCAGTTAGTAAACGACATTAACTTTGTTTTAGATGCATTTAGAGACATTAGCCAGGAAGAACACCAAGCCGACTCCATTGGCTAGAGGGCCTCTTTCGAAGGGTATTTACCGCTGCATTCTTGAGTTGTATCCGGCTAGTAAAACGGATCGTGTTGGCACCTTGCACTAACTAAAGAGAGTTTGATCTTGAAGCCGATTAGAAGCAACTGAGTACCCACAGGGAGCTCTACTGTCATCGCGTCTTGGTGGCTGAGCGATCAGCATTATAGTATGGAACCACTTCAGCGCAGCGTTGGAGCAAATGAGCACCGGCATTGCGATACCTGTGCTCAAGCGAGCACAGCTCGTCCATCACGCAACTCGTTAGCCGCGAACCCCAACCGGAGCCGAGCCCTAGATCCATGAAGGAGCGCAAAATCCGGCTCTAGGATGGAGTCGTCTCGCGTTGTCGCACTTTCCTTCCAACACGCGTTAAGCTCCAAATATACCATGCCTTATTTGCTTCACATATCAACTATTGTAATCTTGTCTGGAGCACCACAACCAACTAAAATAAACAAAAAATTTACAACCCAAAAAAGAATTATACGATACATCGGGAATCATGAACGCTTAGGACATACCGGCCCGCTTTTCGCAACCTATAAGGTCATTCCTGTCTTTTCATTATACGATTTCCGAATTTTGCGTACATACTTCTCTGTGACTAATTCATCTCGTGACTTTTTAATTGTCGCCGCTTCACTACAACCCCACGAACCAGTCGTATCCACACGAAACAGAGAAAACTGGCACGTCCCCCGTTTCCGAACAAATTATAAGAGCCAGTCATTGAAACATAACCTTCCCTCGCTGTTAAAAAAGTTTAAATTTAACGCTAAGCCCACAGGACACGACTTGCGGGAACAATTTCTTAATGCACTGTAAAAACCTAAATGTCTGTCCAGCTTTTGATCACATTGTGTTTCTTTACCAAATACTGACGTCCATTGCATGATTACGTCGCCTACGATAGTTGGTTTTTGAACATGTAATATGTTCAGTTCTTACAGAGTCAGTTTTTGTATTGTATACCCTAGCCGTGTTTTCCTTGTATATAACATTGCATATAATATTGTTTTGTTGGCATATTGTAATCATGTACCTGCACTGCTCTACCTGTTTATGGTGTCCTGGGCCTCGTAAATCTGCCCCGAGCAGCTTTTTACCCAATTAAGAGCTCCAACAATATATATATATATATATATATATATATATATATATATATATATATATATATATATATATATATATATATATATATATATATATATATATGTGTGTGTGTGTGTGTGTGTGTGTGTGTGTGTGTGTGTGTGTGTGTGTGTGTGTGTGTGTGTGTGTGTGTGTGTGTGTGTGTGTGTGTGTGTGTGTGGTGAAATATATGAATTGAATTGAATACAAGTCGTTCATTGAATCTCGCTTTTACCAAGAAATCGGCTCACAGTTCCCGCATTGTAAGGAGTCACATTTCCTTCGTGAGAACTTCACCAGCGTAAAGGAAGGAGAAAAAGTCATACCAGTTTAGACCACCTGAGGTTCTAAGAGATCGCCAGCACTCGGGCGTTTTTGCATCCGCCTCCGCCCAATGCTGCCAGGGTTAGGTCCCGCGTCCTTAGACTCAAAGCACCCACGGCGCGTAAAGGAATGGACAGGATGCACCATTTTTCTCCGTTCCTTTACGCCTGCACAACCGTTCTCCCTCAGGAATTTGCAGACAAGTCATAGCGTTAAACACCGAGCACGGAAGCTGTACAAACTATTTTTGTAACGATCAAGCGCAACTTTATTCAGTGACAAACGACGTTTAATTTGCGGTAAAGGGCCGTCTTGCAAAACAGTCACTTGCTGCTAGACTTGGCGCGAAATTGTTTTGAAATGGATCGCTCCGATATTGTAAGCAGTAAAATGGAGCACTCGAGCTTGGAAAAACTTTAACCACGGCGCGCTCACATGCGCATGCGCAAACATGGGCGCGCGTGGTACGTCCGGCTGACGACCAGTACTATTCTGTGATGTTAGCGGCCAGAGCGAGTGCTCTGTTTTACTTTTGGGGCACGCTGTCTTGAAGGTGAGCCCCAGTCGCAGTTTCTGGCGAGCGTTGCACTGCGTCCAAAAGTGTCGAACCTGGCACACCATCGCGAGGGAAAGGGGGCATTTCAGCTGGGCCGATGCCCCCGGTGTTTCTCTGAGCTCGCGACTCTTGGCTGCACTTTAATTCCTTCCGTTGGCGTCCTTCATCTTTCTACATCAACATCCAGCCGCCTCCTCGCGAGCGATTAGAGCAGTCGGGGCGGCATAAGCTTCCCAAAAGGTCGTGAAGAGAAATAATATTGTCGGTAATATTAATGCCCCCCCCCCCCTAAAAAAAGAAAAAAAAAACCTCTCACCTAGGCCCCTACGGTCAAATCGGCGCGGAATAATTAGGAATGATTATAAAACATTTCTTTCAATATGATGGAATGGCAAAATATACAAAAGATTCATTAAAAACCGTTCGCTTTTTTTATGTTGAATTCCAGTGGCAGATCGGGAGCGCTCCGCCGGATCACAAACGGAGCGCATAGTTCAGGCGGATATCACTCCCTCCCATTTTGCCAATCGAATGCATGCGCTCCCGCGGGGGCACTTCAGCGCAAGAATAGTTCAGGCAACATGGCGGCGCCCGTCGAAGCGCGGCCTCTCGCTTCACCAGCGATTCGTCTTTGTCGCCACTCTGTCTCTTACGTTCACGGCAAACAAAAGGCGCACGAAGCTTTCACGTTGTGTGATGATGCCCGCACCACAAAATTCTAGCGATGAAACGCGCCAAATTTTCAGATTGCTTCCTTATTTACAGAGCTACTAGGCATAGAGATTACGCGTCGTCTGACGTCAGAAAGCGCGGGAGGTTCAAAAAGTCAACGATTTTGGTCTAAAAAGCGGTCACAAAGAATTGACCGCGGTGGAATTGACATCCTGTTAAGACAATTGTTTGTTTTAATTTGTGCAGACGCGAACAAAACGAAAAATATTTACATTTGAGATAATTCAATCCAAAAAAGGTCAAAAATACTGCTTGTATGATGCCCGGATCACCGCGTAGCGACGACAGGAAGGATGCAGCCCGTCATGACCGGAAGCAGACGCGGGAAAGAAAAACGTCACGCGGGGTTCCGGTCAAATCTGCAGATTTCGGCGGAGCAAATATCGCTGCTCCACGGAGCGATCCGGGATCGACGTTTGATCCCGATCTGCCATTGGAACAGACAACTCGCACAACCATTTTGCCATTGGATTACGATTGCTCCCAACAGAGCAATAAAACTTGATCCGGATCTGCCATTGGAATTCAACATTAAACTCTGGGGAGAGCGTGGGGGAGCTTAATCCTCAACTCTTTCCTGTTCTACGCGCACAGTCCAGTGTCCAACATGCCGGCACCCTTGGACCTATTTATAGGGAGCTCGCCTCGCTTCAATTTGCACTGTCGCGCTTGCAGAGTGGCTCGAGCGGGCGTCGCAATTAACCACCGTCGACATATCGGCCTGCCGGAGCTACGGGGTCGTCGCGCAGTGCCAGCAGCTGATTTCGTTCACTCAAGCCTGGATTTAGAGGAGCACAATCGTGGCGCGCGAACGCGCTAGTCGCGTGATTTTTTTTTTTTTTGCATTTCGCGGGCTTTCCTTGGAGCTCGGAAAAAAGATACACGCGAGGCTTTCTTTATCGCAAATAAATGGGTAGGGGTTTCTGAACGTGCTCTCCAACTTTGCTATTCACATCTGCTGTATAAACTCAATATATACACATCTAGAAAAATTATCTTAATTACAACTTAATTAATAGCAAGAGAAAAATTGCCTAGATGCGCAAGCCAGCTGGTAGCTGTATGTAAGGGGTTTCCCTGGCCTACCTCAAATATCTTGTTTTTGCACCCTGTATAAGCATGAGCCCGTGCTACGGAACGGTACAGATCAGGTGAGTGTACCGGTGTGGCATGAACTTCCAGAGATTGCAATGCCCTATTCTCGATCTTGGTACTTGCCCCTTTCTGAGGTTCGATAGAAGCGGCCTGCAGCAATAGTTTGCAGATTACAGTCCCGGACTGTTCCATGTTTCAGCGAAAGTAGCACACAGAATAGTTTAGTGCATGTTTCGATTATATACCGAGTTAGAAGAGCGCTTTTGTCGACATAGCATTGCCAGCGGTGCAGTCAATCGGTATATGGCTAAGATGTGCTAACTAGCAGACTGGTTAACTAATTTTGAGTAGTTAACTTTTTAACTATTACTGTTAGGCTCCTTAATCATTGACAGGCGTGTAGCCCACCTTAAGCAATATCCATATAAGTTTTTATAATATAGAAACTGCTGTTACCCTCGACGCTGTGGCCGAAGAAATTTTGGCTACATCGCACCAAAATACATAAGCTTTTCGAGAAGCTTGCAGACGAAGCAACCTCTCCACTGCACGTAACTCGTCAAAATATTCAAAAACTAAGGGCTTAACAGACAAAATAAAAAAGTTTGGTAAATAGTGTGCCATATATTATGAAAAGTGCTTAGCGCGAACACACCAACCGAAAGGAGAGAAACCCCACAACAAGGGTGCTATGAACATTTATGAGATGCACTCTCCAAAGCCCCGGATTCGCCCGCACGTGCAGCCTCATCTGCGCTCCGGAAAACACAGGAGAGTACCACCACGGAAGAGAAGAAGTAATATTACGACTATCAGGAAATATCATCATAATCCTGATTACACCCACTGCAGATCAGAGGCCTCTCTCATGTCTCCCCAATTAACCCCTTACTTTGCCAGCTGCGCCCACCTATATGCTTGCAAACTTCTTCATCCGCCCACCTAACCTTCTGGCGCCCCCTGCTACGCTTACCTTCTCTTGGAATCCACTCCGTTACCCTTAAGGACTAGCGGTTATCTTGCCTTCGCATTACATGCCCTGCCCAAGCCCATTTCTTCCTCTTGATTTCGACTAGGATGTCATTAACCCGCGTTTGTTCCCTCACCCACTCCGCCCGCTTCCGGTCTCTTAAAGGGACAGTGAGGAGAACTCTATAATTTTTTTTTGTTAGCAAAATCTGATAGTTCGGCATTTCATGGCTTTGTCAATTGCCGCTTTTCCGTGAGCGAGAGATCCATTTATTTCAAAGAAATTTGTATTCGAAGTTGAAAAAGTTTTTCCCGCGCTCCGATTCAAATTCGAGAACACTTATGACGTCACGGTGAACTCTTTTGACGTCATATGACTGAGTGACGTGAAACGTGACGTAAACGCAGACTCCGTGATTTCTAGCTGCTAGCGGTGCGGTCTAGCAGCTGCCGAAATGAAAGCTACCGCCGCCGCATGTTGAAGGCATCTATCGGGGATCGGCATCTACCGTCGCTTCGTTTACGTTTGCACCGGCGTCTTGCCAGCGTTACGATGGATCCCGTTCCCGAACCCGACGACGAAATTCTCGCAAAAACTCCGGCCTGCATTTCGCGACCTTAGTCCCAGAGAGCATGAGATGCTTTTGAGGAAGCACGGTTAGGTTAGGCGCCGACGGGTCGTTTCCCCCTGCCGCCGTGAGCAGCCGTGGCAAATTAAATATCATAACCGCGGTGCGCGGAGTCGCGAGGGGCCAGGACAAGGTCGGCGCATCGCGCCCATCGGAAGCTGGCCGGGGCTTTGGGGCCAACGAATTGTGAATCCTTGAACGGCGCGGCGGTGGCACATTGGAGCAGGCGGCGTCGAGATCTCCCACGTGCGGTTGCAAGGGCCAAGTTATTTATTTATTTATTTATTTTGCCACAAAAAACGGATGGGTGCTCAAGGGCGGTCGCGTTTAAAGTTGGCGCCTGGAAACTGAAGCCGACGCACGACGCTGCAACGGATTCCGCTGGATCCAACGGGTCCACTGGATCGGGCTCTCTCGCCCACTTGCATGTACCTTCAGATGTGTACTGTGAATGGATTAAATTAGCCGAGATCTCGAAAAGAACAGCTCCGCCTAACTGTCGAAGCTATTGAATTACGTCAGAACGCGCACCTCGCCGCGGAGCCGAATCAGTCTGGCCGGGCCGGCGGCGGCTGGCGCACTCGGCGCGAAATAGAGACATGCTCCAAGTCTCAGCCAGTGAGGCCAGAGTGCGCCGAAGCCGCCGAACGCGTCGGCGGTCAAGCGCAGTTGGAGTATAGAGGGTCTCGCTTTGGCCGACGTGACGTCGCCGTTTAGCGCGCACGTGCGCGTCACGCCGGAGCATAAACACGCCTTAACAGAGCCTGCGCTTAACCGCCAACCAACTTATTCGGTGGCGGCATCTATGGGATCCACTGAAACCCCCACCCACTCACTGAATTAAAAAAAAATCCTGCGCCGAGGCTCGGAATCGAACCAGGGCCTTACCACACCGCCACTACGGCTCAAGTGGCAATTGACAATAAAGGCACATCTAGTGAATGCACTCTTCCGATGCAGAAGTCTCCGTGCTTTCGCTACGTATATTTTGGCCTAACAGAGCTAGGCCATCAGCAATTTTTCTTAACTGCCTTGTACCTTGTCTCCCATCCCTAATAAACGATTTCCGTTATGTAGCTTGAAGTTGACTTGCACAACCAGGAATGTTTCGCCGGGCGAGCGTGCGAAGACACAAGTGTTCTTTATACTGCGAACTGCCTTGTACGATCACCGACAATCGTGCCATCATAGTTTTTCATCGACCGTTGCGATCATCTGATCAGCCTTAACAGGCTCCTTCAAAGGTTAACTAGCACTTGAAGCGGCACTTAGAGTTCCTCTGCTGTTCGGCGATCGTAAATCGAGGCGCGTCAAAAACAAAACCACGGGGCACGCAAAGCTCATAGACGCGAAGTGTCATAACAAATCGAAACTCTCCTGGCCGCCTGTGGCGCCGCCAAGCATCGGTTTTCTTTGCTTCCAACATTCAGGCTGTCTTTTGTCTGTCTTCCTTGTGTGATAAAAGTGCACTATCGGTTTTATAAACAGAACATACTTGAATATTGGACCGCGCAACCTTCCTTTGTCAGCCTCAGAGATTGGCGGCTCCATGTAGGAAGGAAAATTCCTCCAAGGTGGCGTCTCTTGTCCTATGACGTCACCACGCTTGTAATTGCGAGATTGGCCTATGGCGGTGATACCTGTTTTTTGGTTCTTGTTTTTTTTTGTACGTTACAATAGCTTTGTTTTCAGTAAGAGTGGCGTTTTTGTGATCAGGATCTGGTATTCTTTCGATACAGCCAATTTCAATTTCTCCTCGGTGTCCCTTTAACACCTCTCCCCCTTCACCCAACCTCATCTGTTCCACTGAAATGGGTCTAAATAAATTTATTACCAACCAACCACATGACGCATGAAATCCATAAAAAATGGCTGGCGTTTCAGCAATGGTAAGCATGATATGAAAAAGCACACCATGCACCCGAAAGCGCGGTTAAGGGGTCCACTGACCCAGGGAGCCAGTTAGGCGTGTTTCCTTTCCTCAAAATCAACGGAGTCTACCCGTGTGCTGTGCGATACACTGCACGTTAAAGATCCTCAGGTGGTCTAAATTATTCCGAAGCCCTCCACTGCGGCACCTCTTTCTTGCGTTCTTCTTTCATTCACTCCTTTATCCCTTCCCTTACGGCGCGGTTCAGTTGTCCAACGATCTACATTAGGTAGATAACGCGTCATTTCATTTCCCCAAAAAACCAATTATTGTATTATTATTATTATATTATTATTATATTATTATTATTATTACAGACATGGCAGGCAAACAGTGCACGACACGCGCAACAAACGTGTTATTCATACACCCGTAGGCAAAACTCGCCGCTTTAAAATGATCAGCTTTCGCCTCTTAGACCGCTTTCCCCTCAGACTTCCTCAGCGCAGTTTTCGCGAAGCAATCATCACAAACACAATAAGGCGCGCTGGTTCGGTTGCGATTTTCGAGCGAACCCTACCCCCCGAAAGGAGAAGCCTCAGTTCAAACCATTTTACCTTCTTTTCTTTTGCCACGCGCAAACGTCTTTTATCAGAGCCAATAAAAGCACGAAAAAGCTGAAGTGAAGGCACGGAAAACACAGAGGATTTTTCTCCTAACCAGAAGCAAACAAGCGGCACCAATAGCTGCCCCACACCATATATCGTCGTATGTGCATGAACGCATCCACTCCTGCATTCTCTTAAGACGCCGTTTAGTATTTCGATTCAAAAGCAAATATTTTTCGGCCCAAATGGCATACCAAGACCACGCTGCGGTGACTCAGAGGTTAGGGCGCTCGGCTACTGACCCGGAGTTCCCGGGTTCGAACCCGATCGCGGCGGCTGCGTTTTTATGGAGGAAAAACGCTAAGGCGCCCGTGTGCTGTGCGATGTCAGTGCACGTTAAAGATCCCTAGGTGGTCGAAATTATCCCGGAGCCCTCCACTACGGCACCTCTTTCTTCCTTTCTTCTTTCACTCCCTCCTTTATCCCTTCCCTTACGGCGCGGTTCAGGTGTCCGACGATATATGAGACAGATACTGCGCCATTTCCTTTCCCCAAAAACCAATTATTATTATTATTATTATTATTATTATTATTATTATTATTATTATTATTATTATTGTTATTATTATTATTATTATTATTATTCCAAGGCCTGACGAAATCCAACGGTAGCCACCATGTTATTCTTTTATATGCACATAAACAAATTTTGTACAAACCGAGCAAAAATTTGGAACGAAAATTAAAACGCCACGATTCATGAAATTCCTACGGGCTATAGAACCATTTTATTTTTCGAAGATGCACATCTATCACGACACCGCAATGCATTACAGAAATTCCCGCCAAATCTACCACCCTCCTCTTCCTTCTCTGACCAAAACCGAGCAGGTGGTATGGCGTCGATTACAAACCGCCACAGTTCCATCGCCTTTCCTCCTCTCCCTCATACATAGGTGTTGTCAGGAAGAATGAAAAGGAAAGTGCACAGGCCTGGCCACTGACTCAAGCTTAGCCACAATCGCTGCCACTTGCTGAAAGTAGGAGAGTCAAAAGATCGGATAGAAGGATAGGATAGAAAAGACGTGCGCTATAATGTCCCTGGCCGATCCCATAGGCAGTGCAATACCGGGCCAACCTGTGGCGGAGGTTAAGCAAGCTTCAAGCACTGCGCCATATTTACAATATTGTTTCATTCCTTGGGTCCAAATGGGACCCGTAGCAGATATTAAATACCGTCATATAAAGTTGGGAGAAATCTCCTACCTGTCACTACGAATTCTAAACGCACATATCAAATTTTAACAATCAAACTGAAACCTCCCTTCCAAGGGACAGAATCACAGGAGGGATGGGAGGCTGCACTAGCTGTGCAGCTCACAGGCGGAGCTACAGCTTCGCATCGTGGGCTGGACGTTGACGGTCGCCGCGGCCCAACAGTGTCCGGCCATCTAGGGCGGCTGGAGGGCCCGTCGCCGTCCTGCTCAACACCCCTCCCCCTTCACCCAACCTCATCTGTACCACTGAAATGGGTCTAAATAAAGTTATTACCAACCAACCACATGACGAACGCAATCCAGAAAAAATGGCTGGCGTTTCAGCAATGGTGAGCATGATATGAAAAAGCACACCATGCACCCAAAAGCGCGGTTAAGGGATCCACTGACCCAGGGAGCCAGGTAGGCGCGTTTCCTTTCCTCACGATCAACGGAGTCTACCCGTATGCTGCGCGATGTCGGTGCACGTTAAAGATAACAGGTGGTCGAAATTATTCCGGAGCCCTCCACTACCGCACCTCTTTCTTCTTTCACTCCCTCCTTTATCCCTTCCCTTTCGGCGCGGTTCAGGTGTCCAACGATATACGAGACATACTGCGCCATTTCCTTTCCTAAAAAAAACAGTTAATATTATTAATTTTACATGGAAGGTTACTATCGCAAACGGATACTAGACAATCGCTTTGTCGAGAACTTTTGTCACTTTCTAAGCGAGAGCGCTTGTTTACACCCCTTTTTCTCTCCTCCATACCCCTCTCTTCCTTTCTCATTATGCCTAATGGCGAACATCTCGAATAGAAAAGTATTTACCGTGATGTGAGAATTACTGCGCCATTCTCTTCCCTCAAAAAGCAGTTTCTAGCTCCACTACACCCGCCGCGTTGGCTCAGTGGCTAGGACGCTCGGGAAATGATCGGGGTTCCCGGGTTCGAACCCGACCGCGGCGGCTACGTTTTTATGGAGGCAAAACGCTAAGGCGCCCGTGTGCTGCGCGATGTCAGTGCACGTTGAAGATCCCCAGGTGGTCGAAATTATTCCGCAGCCCTCCACTACGGGCAGCTTTCTTCCTTTGTTCCTTCACTCCCTCCTTTAATTATCCCTTCCCTTACGGCGTGGTTCAGGTGTCCAATGATATATGAGACAGATACTGCGCCATTTCCTTTCCCCCAAAACCAGTTATTATTAGCTCCACTACACCCGCCGCGTTGGCTCAGTGGCTAGGGCGCTCGACAAACGATCGGAGTTCCCGGGTTCAAACCCGACCGCGGCGGCTACGTTTTTATGGAGGCAAAACGCTAAGGCGCCCGTGTGCTGTGAGATGACTCTTATGAAAGGACGCTCTATTGCATGAAAACAGACATTTTATTAGCTCGAAAAGTCGTAACCACAATTTCAAGGCAAGCGTGTTCTTTTCAACGGGAAGTTGTTTATCAACGCCAAGTTGGTTTTCTATACGCAGAAGGCATACCGCGGTAACTACAGAGGACGAGGCGAGGACAGGACAAGCGCTGTGGTTGCCCTCTGCAGTTAACGCGCTATGGTAACGATGAACGAACATGCCCAACCATATTCCCTCCTGGTTTTCTATGGCTGTCTAAACTACTCGATTCGAAGCCGCGACATATTTTAAAAGCAAGATTTTGCTAAGCATTCCTAGGTTAGACTATTCCCATCAATATGTTCACAAAACTCCCTTACATAATATTGCCTCTTACAATTTAATTTTTTACAATCTTACAATTTGCCAATTGACAAGTTGCCTTGAAATTAAAACCAACATCCAAAAAAGCTGGACTTTTATAAAAATGAAACATGGGTTTCGCCACCCCTAGGCGTTTTCGCAAGTCAAGTGCTATTTACTCATCGCGGATCTCCGTAGCTAAGCAACACTGCTATTCACTCCTAAACGGTGATCACGGAACCCTTTTCGGTGTTTGCCTCACGAGTTTCAATCTGGTGGCACGAAAAATTTTAAACGAAATCTTCTCGGCAATAAATGTTTCTTTTTTGCTACTAGACACAGATCTACATAGCCAGGAAGAGTAAAAAAAAAATTAGCTTTGTACTAAGAACGAGCCCCGCCGCGGTGGCTCAGTGGTTAGGGCGCTCGACTACTGATCCGGAGTTCCCGGGTTCGAACCCGACCGCGGCGGCTGCGTTTTTATGGAGGAAAAACGCTAAGGCGCCCGTGTGCTGTGCGATGTCAGTGCACGTTAAAGATCCCCAGGTGGTCGAAATTATTCCGCAGCCCTCCACTACGGCACATCCTTCTTCCTTTCTTCTTTCACTCCCTCCCTCATCCCTTCCCTTAAGGCGCGGTTCAGGTGTCCAAAGATATATGAGACAGATACTGCGCCATTTCCTTTCCCCCAAAACCAATTATTATTATTATTATTACTAAGAACGAAAGTTGGGTGGAGTGTCCCTTTAAGGGACAGTGAGGAGAACTCTAATGATTTCTTTTTGTTAGCAAAATCTGATAGTTCGGCATTTCATGGCTTTGTTGCCGCTTTTCCGTGAGCGGGAGATGCATTTATTTCAAAGCAATTTAGATTCGAAGTTGAAAAACTTTTTCCCGCCGCTCCGATTCAAATTCGAGAACTGTTATGACGTCACGGTGAAGTCTTATGACGTCATAAGACCGAGTGACGTGAAACGTGAGGTAAACGTAGACTTCGTGATTTCTGGCCGCTAGCGGTTCGGTCTAGCAGCTGCCGAAATGAAAGCTACCGCCGCCGCGCGTTGAAGGCATCTATCGGGGGTCGCTTCGTTTACGTTTGCACCGGCGTCTTGCCAGCGTTACGATGGATCCCGTTCCCGAGCCCGACGACGTAGTTCTCGCAAAAACTCCGGCCTGCATTTCAGCGACGTCAGCCCTACAGAGCGTGCGATGCTTTTGAGGGAGCACGGTTAGGTTAGGCGCCAGCGGGTCGTTTCCCGCTTCGGCCGTGAGCAGCCGTTGCAAACTAAATATTATAACCCCAGTGCGGTGAGTCGCGAGGGGCCAGGACATGGTCGGCGCGCTGCGCCCATCGGAGGCTGGCCGGAGCTTTGGGGCCAACAGATTGTGACTCCTTGAACGGCGCGGTTGCACGGTGCAGCAGGCGGCGTCGAGATATCCCACGTACGGTTGCAAGGGCCAAGTTATTTATTTATTTATTTTTGCCACAAAAAACGGATGGGTGCTCAAGGGTGGTCGCGTTTAAAGTTGGCGCCTGGAAACTGAAGCCGACGCACGACGCGGCAACGGATTCCGCTGGTTCCAACGGGTCCACTGGATCGGGCTCTCTCGCCCACTTGCATGTACCTTCAGATGTGTACTGTGAATGGATTAAATTAGCCGAGATCTCGAAAAGAACAGCTCCGCCCAACTGTCGAAGCTATTGAATTACGTCAGAACGTGCACCTCGCCGCGGAGCCGAATCAGTCTGGCCGGGCCGGCGGTGGCTGGCGCACTCGGCGCGAAATAGAGACATGCTCCAAGTCTCAGCCAGTGCGGTCAGAGTGCGCCGAAGCTGCCGAACGCGTCGGCGGTCAAGCGCAGTTGGAGTATAGAGGGTCTCGCTTTGGCCGACGTGACGTCGCCGTGCAGCGCGCACGCGCGCGTCACGCCGGAGCATAAACGCGCCTTAACAGAGCCTGCGCTTAACCGCCAACTAATTTATTCGGTGGCGGCATCTATGGGAGCCACTGAAACCCCCATCCGCTCATTGAAATAAAAAAACATCCTGCGCCGAGGCTCGGAAACGAACCAGGGCCTTACCACTCCGCCACGACAGCTCAAGTTGCAATTGACAATAAAGGCGCATCTAGTGAATGCGCTCTTCCGATGCAGAAGTCTCCGCGCTTTCGCTACGTATATTTTGGCCTAACAGAGCTAGGCCATCAGCAATTTTTCTTAACTGCCTTGTACCTTGTCTCCCATCCCTAATAAACGATTTCCGTTATGTAGCTTGAAGTTGATGGCGCAGCCGGGAATGTTTCGCCGGGCGAGTGTGCGAAGACACAAGTGCTCTTTATACTGCGAACTGCCTTGTACGATCACCGACAATCGTGCCATCATAGTTTTTCATCGACCGTGGCGATCATCTCATCAGCATTAACAGGCTCCTTCAAAGGTTAACTAGCACTTGAAGCGGCACTTGGAGTTCATCTGCTATTCGGCGATTGTAAATCGAGGCGCGTCAAAAACAAAAGCACGGGGCACGCAAAGCTCATAGACGCGAAGGGCCATAACAAATCGAAACTCTCCTGGCCGCCTGTGGCGCCGCCAAGCATTGGTTTTCTTTGCTTCCAACATTCAGGTTGTCTTTTTTCTGTCTTCCTTGTGTTGTGAAAGTGCACTATCGGTTTTAAAAACAAGACTTACTTCAATATTGAACCGCGCAACCTTCTTTTGTCAGCCTCAGAGATTCGCGGCTCCATGTAGGAAGGAAAATTCCTCCAAGTTGGCGTCTCTTGTCCTATGACGTCACCACGCTTGCACTTTCGAGATTGGCCTGTGGCGGTGATACCTGTATTTTGGTTCTTGTTTTTTTTTGTACCTTACAAGAGCTTTGTTTTCAGTAAGAGTTTGAGGATACTGGTAAATTTCCATTCATGATCTGAAAGAACCTGCTATATGCGCTCCACCCAATTTTTATTCTTATAGTTATTTCCCTCTCATGATCCGGATGAGCGGTCACTACCTGCCCAAAGTAGATATACTACTTTACCACTTCAATCACCTCGCTACAAATTGTGAACAGCTGTCCCTTTGCTAGACTGTTGGACATTACTTTGGTTTTCTGCATGTTAATTTTTAGACCCACCGTTCTGCTCTGCCTGTCTAACTCATTAATCATGCTTTGCAGTTCATCTCCTGAGTGACTCAGCAAGGTATTGTCATCAGCGAATCGCATATTATTTAGATATTCTCCATTAACTCTTACCCATAACTGTTCCCAATTCGGGCCTCGGAATACCTCCTGTTAACAGGCGGCGAATAAGTTGATAATAAGGTGATAAGTAGTTAGGATTTAGTGAGCGAGCAACTGAGATAAACAAACAGCAACCAACACCATACAAACATACACCAGGAGGGTGGTGGTGGTGGTAAGCACGGTCTTATAATGGGAGTTCAAGGAGAACCACCCTTTCAGCTGACTCTGTACCCAAACCCTTTCGTGAAATGTTGCGAATCCCACGGCGTTGTAGGCACCATGCGCAGCCTTTCACAGTCCACATACATAGGCGAAAGCCTTTTACTTTGTATTCTCTACATTTCCCTTTCGACCTCTACTTTCCGCCAACAGGGGCAAGTTGACCTCCGCATCCGGATTGCAAAGTTACCAACGCACTGTGATGCCGTACCAACAGAAAATGCTCAGGGCGTAACCGCCCTTTGGAGCTGGGGAATGCAAGCGTTGCCAGGCTCGGTTTCTGAAGGACTTCAATTGTATTTGTCATTTTAACAATAACTTTGCCTTGCTCACGGCGAGAAAAGGGGCAAGACCCACATAATGCCGTACGTGAACCCCCTTGCTTAAATTTCCTCTGAACTCCACGTCATAAAGCACCCGGACCTTGCTAGGGGCTCCCTTTTACTCATTTCTCCTTTTTTTGTAGTCAGCGCATAGGGATAAAATGCTTGCAGTTCTTCCTCTAAGCTATCGCATTCCGCGCCTTTTCAAGTATTCAAAGTGTGAGGCAGATGTGGAAAGGGGCCGAGGACTAGCAGGCATGGAATCTTTCTGGCGTTTTCTGCGCCGAACAAGCTTTCTAAGCTGTGCTCCCGCACGTGCGGTGATGCAAGGCATGGCTGCAAAATCAGGCATGGGACAACCTTTGTCCCTTGCTCCACCGGAGTCGTGTATGCTTTCCCACTATCGTGTGGAATGATGTACATCGGGAAAACAGGGCGCTGCATAAATGAGCGACTCAGGGAGCATGCGCTAAATGTGAGGAACAAAAGTGACAAAGGTGCGCATCTTGTGTCACACATTATTAACTGCAGCGACTGTGCACCGCGATTCGAAGAGACGGCGATTCTGGGCAGGAGCGGAAACGAACACGCGCGGCTGGCTCTCGAAGCATTCCATATTACGAAAAAGGCTGAAGGATGTGTCAGCGATACTTGCATATCACTTTACTCCGCCGAATTGAAGTTTTTGTGCTCGCATCGTCGCCAGTAATCTCTCATGACTGGAATTTTTGTTAGCTTGCGCAAGTGTGGAAAAATGTATATCTATGCGTTGGTGTGAGAAGAATAAAATAGTTGCTAGTGTTGCGCCAGTCCTTGTGTTTCTCCCGTGTATGTGGTTCGTCGAATGTTTTGCGCACATCGTTCATCTGTAGGACCAAGAGAGGCACATGCGATAAATGAATAGATACGCACTGGGGGGCTGGGGAGCGATACTGCCAGCGGGCCTCGCTCGGGGAAGGAGAGATAAGAGGGGCGATGCGGCGGCGCGGCACGCTCGGGCCTCCGATGAGTGTCGGATTCCCACGCTACACGTACAGTACTCACGGATTGAAATAGGACATTCGGAGCGCTAGCCTTGCAGTGCCACGCAGGCATGTGGTAAACCACAGGCCGGCTGATTGGCTACTGGAAGGAACAATTCTGCTTTGTAGATGTTCTCCCTCTCACGCCATACCACAATGCACCACCTTGGTTCCATGAGCGTCTACGGGCGGCGCTCCATGAAGCGACGGCCACGCGCTCCGAATGTCCTATTTCAATCCGTGAGTACTGTACACATGCCCTGACCGATGGCAAGACAGTGGCGCAGGAGTCTTAGGCGTAAGCCAAGGCGGGCGTTTACAGCGCTCCTCACACCAATACACTGATTCGTTCTACGTAGAAATCGGAGACTTTCCACTCTGCGTCTCAGCTAGGGTGCCTCGACGCAAGCGCCGCCATTCACGGTGGAGACAACGGCGCCGCCATATTAAGGCGAAAGCATTTAATGGCTCATACCCGCGGTGTCCGTCCGTCCGTTATACTCGATAAGAAAAAAAATCTAAGTACACAATGGGATTCGAACCACCACCCTTCCGATTCGCAGCTGAGCGCGCTAACGACTGCTACTTCCTGCCAACGCGTATGTAGTTCTCCTTGTCTAGGACGTTGGAGAGTGTTTGCTGAAAGGCGTCGAATCAGACGGATGCCTCTCAAATGCCCTCCATTGTCTCCAGCATTTAAGACTCACAAACAATTGCGTACTCAACATCTTCACCGCACATCAGTGACACAAGCAGCCACACCGCGCTAAAGGCTTTAGCATCACTGCACTTTAGGTCAACAAAGTGCCCCCCTGAATTTTTTAATCACACGGGATCAGCTGCGCTGGCGTTCGTCATAGCGCTATTCATGCTCTCGGCGCGCTTCATAATGCTTTGACGTGAGCAGTATTTTTCATCGGTATTGCACTGCGCATCTGTTTGCTCACAATATCGATTTTAACATCAGAGGGTCGAAGACGTAATTGTACGACTTAATTTTAGGACCCCGAGTGGTCGAGGTTGAACAATTAGGGGGCCATCTGTTGGTTTGAAAAACGCGCTATTATTTTAAAGATCCGTTGCCCAGCGGGTGCTTCCGCTCCGTGCGAGTGGAAGAAATTGCTTTGTTTTTGTTTTTCTACGCGCTTTTTGGTTTTTCAAGTCCTGCGCTTTGATAACAGCCGCTCGCGCGATGCGGTTGGTTTCGCTTTCATCGTGCGGGCCGTTTCCGTTGGTTGTGCTCGCAAAGACTGATGTCCGTCTGCTTTTTAATCTTTCAAAGTGTAATTGCGAGTTGCTTGCCTGCTTATTGCTCACATGGGTGCAATTACATCTGTTTACAGGCCGGCGCTGATGTATAAAAACGATGAAACCCTCTACCAACGTTGCCACTCCGCCTGCGTTTTCTTTCTCGAGGCCCACGAAAACTGGTTGCCCCTCGTTGGCGATAGGGCAAAGGATTACTGCAAGTTTTTTCACTCGTTTCACTTTTCTGACAGGCGCAAAAACACCGAGCTAGTGCTCTTGCCTGCGCTCATATGCAGACTTGGCTTACGCCATGGACATGCGCACCGGTTGCTCTGCTGCGATTCCTCAGTTTGTGAAGCCCATTTCTGCTTATATTTTTTCATTGCATTTATTTTTTTCAAGCCCATCTGTGCTCATTAATAAACCATTCATATATACCTACACAAAAAAGGCTGATTTAGATATCATTAAATGACTGCAGTAATTCTTGCCTTAAAATTTTAAGTCCAAAATAAAAGAAATCGAGTTTTAAAAGTCATGATTTGTGAAAAAGAATCGACCAGAAGCGGTTTAGTTTTATAAAACTGCAATTTTTTTAAAACTGCAAAATTGGGTGGGGATGGGTTAGGCTTTGGAAAAATAACTGCTCCCTAAAAACTGATCTTCATTACTGCTCCGAGTTCCAGGGGAAGTGAAAACAAGGCAGGCCTTTAAGCGTTGACCACGAGCACATTGGCACACAACAGCCCCTCATGCTCTCCGCTTCTCAAGTGGACTTGAGAAGCTGGTCAGTCATGCGGTCGAACACTCTCAAACAAGTAGAACCACCAGCGAGCAATCCGCAGCCACTGTGCCTCGAACAACGCAAGCACAGCTGCTTGCACCGAGCAACTGCGCCCGCCCGCTGTGATTCAAAATGGCATCGCAGCAAGAAAAGGCGGCATGGGTGCGGTCAAAGGATGGCACCACCCTGAACGGCGCCGCTGGCATCGAGGCACCCCAGAAAAATTTGCAAACTCTGGTTAATTGCTGTGGAGACGAAGGAGACAGGCTAGGTTTCAATTTTAGCGCAGCTAAGTCAGGTGTGATGATTTTCAACGATACAACTGATCAGGAGATTACAATACAAGGCCATGAATTACCCCGAGTGACAGAATACAAATACCTCGGGGTATGGGTAAACGAAGGGCAGATGTACACAGAAAAGCACGAACAGTCTCTCATAGCAAAAGGGCGAAGAGATGCCGGGATAATGAAACATAGGGCATTGTGGGGGTACGACAGGTATGAAGTACTGAGAGGTATTTGGAAAGGAATAATGGTGCCGCGTCTTACTTTCGGGAATGTTGTTCTGTGCTTAAGGGCAGAAGTTCAGTCGAGATTAGAAGTAAATCAGAGAGCTGTTGGAAGATTAACACTAGGTGCCCACGGGAAAACCACAAACGAGGCAGTACAGGGGGATATGGGCTGGGCAACGTTCGAAGCACGAGAAGCTCAGAGTAAAATAGTATCTGAAGAACGCCTGAGGAAATTGGACGATAACAGGTGGGCAGCAAAGGTATTTAAATACCTGTACAGAAAGAGCGTTGACTCACATTGGCGGAAAAGAACTAGGGAGCTAAACAGTAAGTATGCCAGACACGAGGACGGAGAAAGAAAGAGCATTAAACGACAGGTTAAAAACGCGGGAGGTAAAAATTGGATTAATTCAATGGCAAATAAGCGTAGTGTAGAACTATATTAATACTGGAAACAGCGGATCAAGAAGGAAGCGTTTTATGATAACTCAAGAGGCAGTGCCCTACTCTTCGAAGCTAGGCCAGGATGTCTTAGAACGCGCAGCTATAAAAAGAAATTTAACGAAGAAGATGACACATGTGCTGTGTGTGGTAAATCTGTAGAAACAATAGAACACCTCATACTAAAATGTGATGTTATCAATCCTAATGTTGATGCAGGCACAGTCACTCTTCTTGAGGCCTTAGGGTTTAGAGACAACAATAGTCATGTAAATAAATCTGCGGTGGAAATTATCAAAAAGCGATTGGAAGATTGGTGGCTCAAAAGCAGAGAGGTGATATAACGTGAGAAGTGTAGAAAGACGTATTTAAAGAAAATGGCGAAATTTAAAAACTTACAACACAGTTAAACGAAAATAATGGAAAAAAAAACTGAGCACGGTGGCAACTGCCATCACCCCCGTTTCACAGGGGACGCTCCTGCCTTCCATCCATCCATCCTAGTCTCAGCTGCCGCGCCTTTCGCGTTTTCACGGAATAATTCTTTGAATGTCGCCCCCTTCTCAATTCCCAGCTGCACCCACCTGAGCGCTGCACCCGGTGCGCACCGCACCCCCCTTTTGACGCCACTGCGCTTTCTTGAACTCGTTTGCGCAAGTGCAGAAACATTCGGGGGTGAAGTGGAAGTAAGTAGTCGAGCCCACTTATAACGGCAGAAGTTATAAT
Organism: Amblyomma americanum; assembly: GCF_052857255.1. Classification (NCBI taxonomy): domain Eukaryota; kingdom Metazoa; phylum Arthropoda; class Arachnida; order Ixodida; family Ixodidae; genus Amblyomma; species Amblyomma americanum. Next base: position 154,582 of record NW_027526645.1, on the reverse strand, counting down.
GAACACTCTTTTATTACGAACAGGGGTGGCGCTACCGTCAAAATGTGCATTAGTGCAACGGGGCTTTGTCTCGATACTGCCAGCAACCGCTGCCGTGTAACTCGGTTCGGGGGAACAAGGGGGCGCCGTAAACTTGGCCCCGCAGTCGGAAAACTCGTGCTTCCGCTAAGCGCGGAGATGTAAGAGTGTGAGGACAAAAAAAAAAACGCAGTAAAAAAAGTGCGACATTGCGCAGTTCACCAAACGCTGCCGTCAGAAACGCATGCCCTGAAAGAGGGCACCCAGCTGCGCTAGTGGAAGGCAAGGCCGTCTTTCGCGTTAACGTCCTTCTATGCATGAGAATGGCGGCAGTGACCAGCGGCTGCCCACTATCGAAGATGTCGCGCACTACGGGTCCCGACCCGCAGCAGCGTTGACGAAGCCGAGCACACACCAAGAGTACGAAACCAAACTGTGTTCTTTAGTGCCTGCTTCCAACCATATATATATATATAAAACATCTCCCAGCACAGCGTTGCTAGATGCCTATTCTAGTTGAGGGGCAGCGCCCTCTACATCTCCCCTCTTAAGAACCGATTCAACACACAACGCAATATTTTTACAAGCTGAACGTAAAAGCGCAAAAAACAAGGACATAGATTAAGACTGACAACACGAGCGCTCGTGTTGTCTGTCTTATTCTATGTCCTTGTTTTTTGCGCTTTTACGTTCAGCATGGAAAACCAACTCGCCCAAACACGGTCATTATTGTTTTTACAAGTCCAGCCTAACTGGTGGCACGGCTCGCCTGCCTTACTATAGTCACTTGCACTGGTCCTGTGTGGTGGTTGGACGGTCCAAATGGAGGTGGCCTTGTTTTCATGGGCGTAGCCACAGTATTTTGCTGCGGACTTGCCAGTTGTTGCTGCTGATGATGTGGTGCCTCAGTGTCTTCCCCCCGAACTGCTTCTTGGAGGCATTGTGATTCTTCTGGTTGAAACAGGACCATGTTGCACCGGTTGCGTTGTAGGATTGCTCCCTCCTATCTTTAAACTGTAAAGCACCTTGGACGCTGTGAAGGGCTCAGAACTGTTGCCTTGACTCTTTCTGGTTATATCCACACCCGGGCGCCATCTTGAAGTGTTGGGAGGTCTCTGGTGCGATGTCGCCGACTGAAGTTGGCTGCCTGTTTTTTTCTTGTAGCGTGCGTCTTTGTCACTTACATCTTGTTGCGTTGCTTTTGCTGGCAGCATCTGTTGTTCCTCCTGGGGCAGCCTTGTTCTGAGTCTTCTGCCCATCAGAAGTTGCGCAGTGCTGAACCCTGTAACGTCCACTGTGTGTATGTAGCTCAAAAAAGCCACGTAAGGGTCTGCTGCCTTGCGAAACAATCTTTTCACAGTGTGCACCATGCACTCAGCCTCGCCATTAGACTGAGGATAGTTTGGGCTCCTTGTCACATGTTCACTGCCGTATGAAGCCATGAAGTGCGCGAATTCCTTGGACTGGACTGGAGGCCCATTGCCGGATCGCAGCGCTTTCGGGATGTCATGCCGTGAGAAGATGCTTTTTCATTATTTGGATGACTCGGCAGGCTGTTGTTGTGTTCATGGTGACCACCTCAGGGTAGAGGGAGTACTAGTCAACTACAAGAAGGAAAGTCTGTCCATTTAGATGAAACAAGTCCATGCCAAGCATTTCCCAGGGACGAGGTGGAAGCACTGTGCTGTAGATTGGCTCTGATGGATTTGCCCGATATGAACCACACTGCTCACACTTAGAGACAAGATGCTTGATGTCTGAATTAATGCCAGGCCGCCATACTGAATCACGGGCTCAGTACCTGCATCTATTGATGCCTTGGTGACCTTTATAAATCAGCGCCAACACGCTTCACCGTAAGGTAGCTGGCACAACCATGCGAGCACCATTCGGAAGAAGGCCATTGCAGACCGAGAGCTCGTCAATGATGGCTGCATACTTTGCAAGACGCAACGGAAGTTTTTATTTCCTTGGGAAACCACTCGGAGAGAAATTAATGGGCTGCACTCCCCATTCTGTGCTTGCGCCCTTTTGATATCTTCTGTCTGTAGCGCTGCTACTGCTACAGCCTCTTGCAAGGCCTCCGTGGTAAATATTTCGATTGTGTCCACAGGATGAGGAGTATCGACTAGTTCCGTAGGGACACGTGACAATGTGTCAGCTCGGGCGTACCGCATGCTAAACTGATATGTCATCACTTTGAGTCGCAAACGCTGGACGCGAGGTGGCAATGAGTCCAGGTCCAGTTTTCCAAGTAGTGAGACTAATAGTTGATCTGTTTCAACTTCAAAAAACAGGCCTCGAATAAACTCATCAAACCTCTGAACGGCCCACACAACAGCTAAGGCCTCCTTTTCGGTTTGGCTGTACCGTTGGTCTGTTGTTGTCAAGGGCCGGTGGGAAGCGAATGAAACAGGACGCCTGCCTCCTGAAGGGTGCATTTCAAGGACAGCAGCCAAGCCGAAGGAGCTTGCGTCGGCAGAGACGATCGTTGGGTAAGCAGGATGGTACTTTGCCATGCAACGGTCAGAGGTTAGCATGTCTTTCACCGCAGTAAATACAGACTCTTGTTCGTGAGACCATGTCCATGCAGCGTTATTCCCCAGAAGAGGCCCATTAGGGGCTGTGGCTTCTGAGGCATGTGGGAGAAAAGGGCCCAGGTGATTGACCATGCCCAAGAGTCACCGCACACCAGCTACGTCTGTGGGCGGGCTCATGTCTTTCACTGCCTTGAACTTGTTGAGGTCTGGTCGGATGCCTTGTTCCGACACAGTAACCCCAAGGAATGAAACTTCTGTCCGGCGAAAGCAGCATTTTACCTTATTCAAGGTGATTCCAGCTTGAGAAATCCTTGTGAGGACTTCTTGAAGGTGAGCGTCATGTTCTTCCAAAGAACGGCTGAAAACCAGGACATCGTCAGTCATTCAGACCGTGCCTTCAAGACCTTCCAGAATTGTTGTCATTTTCTTTTGAAAAAAATATGGTGCTGATGTGATGGCAAAGGGAATCCGACAAAAGCAGTAATGCCCGAAAGGAGTGACGAAATTTGTGAGCTCCTGCGATTCTTCCGCAAACTTGGCTTGATAAAAACCAGACGTGGCATCCAGCTCTGTGAATATCTTCGCATCTTCCAGAAGGTCAACGACTTGGTCTACAGTTGGTAGATCGTAGCGTTCCCGCAAGACGAGATTGTCCAACTTTGTGAGGTCTACATACAACCTGTGGCCCCCGACAGCTTTATGGACGAACGCAAGACATGCGCACCACTGCGTTGGCTTGCTTACCTTGCGTATCACTCTGTTGTTTCAACTTCTGGAGCTCTGCGTTCACAACTCCTCGAAGTGGAATAGGAATGCGTCGTGGCACACTGAGGGGAATAGGGCACCGCATCCGGCTGAAGACGTATCTTGTACTCTTGGGAAAGAGTGCCGAGTGTCTGCAATATTGTGTGACGAACTGAATGGATCCAACTTCCCCGGCATGTGATCAAGGGCCGAGTCAAAGCAGTGGTGTAAAGTTTGGGTTGTGACATAATATCACCAGATCAGGAACTCTTATGTACGAACAAAATACATTGCCCCAACTCATTCACGGCTGTTTCACAATGCGCAGATCTCTAATATGTGCCAACTAGTGCAACGCTTTTTCATGAGCATTTCATTTGATGTGATGCCAAAAAAAAGACCACATGAGACGCTTACGCTTCTCAAAGCAAGCAACCTATGTACAAATCTGCATTATCAATATGAACACTTTGGTTTCGAATCAAAACTGTTTTTCCGTAATAGCGAATCGGGATTAATAGCAAAGGAAAATATTTTCAGTAAACTGCTGTGATCAAAATTCAGTTTTTGCTTAGCAGCATAGAGCGAAGTTATATTTTAGACAAATGCTTGTCAATTTATTAAGTGGATTACCGTGGCTGTCTTGGCCATTTCTAAAATGCAGCGATCATGGAGTGCTCGGTGAGCCGTGACCGGCGGGATTGAAACTGCTCTCGCTGAATCGGCATCTGATCCCATATTTGTTGTTGCTTTCACTACACTGCTGTCGCCGAACAGCTCGACAATTCGGCTTTATTGGTGTCAAACAGTTATGCAGTGCTTCCTAGGTAAGCTGCACCAGCTTGTTTGAAATATTCTCGAAGGCTTTAGAAGGATATATGTCACGAATGTGCATGCACGCGTGCATCTGCTACGCTTATTTACCTGCGACTGCCTGAAATGCAAATTATTTGCCTGCTTGGTGAATGCGATGGTGGGCCTATGAGAACATTGTATTTGCCAGAAATGTAGAATACATACATACATACATACATACATACACACACACACACACACATACATACATACATACATACATACATACATACATACATACATACATACATACATACATACATACATACATACATACATACATACATACATACATACATACATACATACATACATACATACATACATACATACATACATACATACATACATACATACATACATACATACAAGTTTTATTCTCCACAAAGAAGTGGAAGGAGGCGGAGGGAAAAGCCGTACATTTGTGGCTTGAAAAATCCTCCGCCCCCTTACAGTGCATATAGCAGCAGAGCGGGACAATAGACAGTCACATTTTTTTTTGTTGCAAAGAGGAAAAAAAAATAAACAGCACTATATCGCATCACAAAATAAAATAAGCCTAAATAAGAGTTTCAATAGAACACTGGGTTTGGACTCCTGGAAAAACATTTTTTTTTAAAGTAAACAATGCAATGTAATTGAACATAAAGATAGACCTGTGCGTTCATTTACAAAAAAGAATATGAGTAGCAAAATATTTGTACATATTTGGAAGAGACATATTGGATACATCAGCTCCTTCTTTTTCTGCAGCATTCAATAATCGCGGAAGGTTATAGCGGAGTGTTTGTTGTCCATAGGCAGTACGACATTTTGGAACTTTCCATCGTTCTGGAGTTCTGGTGCTGTAGATGGGATAATTGGGTTTTAGTTCTGCCATTTCAGTAAAAACTGTACTCTCTCGTTGGACACTTAAACGGTACTGCCTGCATAATTTGTATTCGTAAATATTTCTTACTTTCAATAAATTAAGCGAAGCAAAGATATCTGAAGAAGGCGCTGTGTATTCAACGTTTTCAATTATTCGTACTATTTTTTTCTGTAGCCTTTCAAGCTTCAACAGATTAGTTTTTGTTGATGTTCCCCAGACTAAATGAGAGTAGTTTAGGTGGGAAACAAAGAGAGCGTTATAGACCATTAGTTTAACTTTTTTTGGAAGAGTATAGCGGTTGCGATTTAAAATTCCAGTTATGCAGCTCAGTTTGCTGATTAGACTGTTTACATGATCATTCCATTGTAAAGTTGAAGTAAAATATACCCCTAACACCTTGACAGTATCTACCACATCAATGGCTGCGGATCTAAACATTACGGTTCCTTGTAACGAAATTTGTTTACTTTTTGGTCGAAAAATTACCACCTTCGTTTTGTTTGCGTTAAGTTTTAATTGATTGCTGGAAATCCACGAGTCCAATTTGCGCACAAAAATATTTGCTTTAGTAATTCCTTCAGCTTCAGAACGTGATGGCACCAAAGCACTCGTGTCGTCGGCATATATAACGAACTTGGTATCTGAGCAGATGTGTACAATATCGTTAATGTACAAATTAAATAGGATTTTCTTAGAGCTCCTTGCATTTGCTGCAAGCCTATGTTGCCTTCCATCCTACAATCAATACCAGCGTTCCAACCCTCCAGAACAATCATCTGCGTGCTCGAGACTGGCCTATTTGCCAATGTTAATAGAACTGCATTAACTTTTTTGCTTACAGCATAACTACATTTTGCCTACCTATATGGCCTAGCCAAAAGAGAGATAACTGCATACTAGTTAAAATACTCAGCGATTGATACTAATTGATACTCAGCCACTGAGAAGAAAGGTCCCGCGACCGTCTCAAATAGTGTCCGCGCAACAGTGCTCTTTGACAAAATCGGCCGCCTGCGTCGTTTTGCCGGGCTTTTCGAGCGGGATCCTTAAATCTTACGGCAGGCGGACGCAAAATACGGGGGAGACTAGCGAAAATAGGGAGCACTGCATGAGAGAAAACCGCCGTCTTGTCGCAAACTTACAACCAGCGTCAATGCGCTCAATTATGTGGTTGTGAGGCCGCGACGTTGCCCTCTGGTTGTAACATTCACCCGGACCGTCGCCGGCCGCACGTTCGCTGGGCATCCGGCTCGATATCACCGGTATGTCGGCGAGTGGTGAACGGGGGAACCAGTTCCGAATACCAAGAGCAGAACGCTTCGCCGAAACAGCCGCGCGCTGGGTTATTCTCCTCGCGCGAGCAGCCGTCGTAACTTCGCCCGGCTAAGCGCCTGCGGCGGTGCGAGGTCTTGCGCTGCTATCGGGAAACTATCAAAAGTGAGCCGTTTCAACCATTGCCTCCTTGGCGCGGAAATTTCAAGCCGCAGTTGCTCATTGCACGGTCTCCTTCCCCTTCTTTCCAAGCTCGACGCCAACGCCTGTCCGGTTCGCTTGCTTAAAAAAAAACAGAATATTAACCTATTATTGGCTGCAGAGCTGCTTGCGTCCACGAGATTACTGTTTTCAGTTCGTACCACTGCGCGCTGTCGTCGCGACGCTGTAATCTCGGAGAGGTAGTCGGCGTCGCTGATGTATTGTTTTTGGTTGTTACATGATGTCGCGTTCCGAGCTCCTAGTGTCGGGAAACAAACAGTGCCTTCTCGGTATTCCCCCTCTTTTTTTCCGCGTCGTTGTGAATTCCTATATTTTAACTCCTGGCTGGTTATCTGCCTCGTCACAATAGACGCCTGTTCGGTGTCTTCTTACATACTGGCTAGCGAACTACAGGCCCCTAGCGTCGCCAAGTGGAATGTTGGGAAAAACTGACGGTAGTTATGTTTCCATGCAAAACTTGCCCGCGAAAGATCCAGCGACTTCGAGCTGCTTGGGCGTATACGTTTAAGCGACCGAACCGTTATGCCAAGAGCCAACCCGGGTTGTCTGCGGGGGCGGCACCGCGATATGCGCTTGATTTGCCAGCCGACATGACCGCCGTCGCAGCTGCACGGAAATGACGCTGCCAGGGCTGAAGAAGCGTCTTTGTAATGTGTGTCTCTTCTGTGTTCCCAGCGCCGTTACACCGCACAGTGTGCCACGCGTCCACACCGTTCTTTTCCGAAACCGCCGGTGCATTAATCAAACGTGAATGACAACAGTTCGCCGCGAATTTAGCAAGAACGAATAATAATAATGATATTTATTTCAGCCTTGGAAGGCTCAGCAGAACTAGAAAGCCCGAAGGCCCATATCACGGAGACTTATAGTACACCGAATTAGAAAGAAAAATAATCAAATACAAAAGAAAATCAATAATAACACAACAGCAGCAACAGAATAGCATGTTTGGAGCAGTTAAGAGCACGGTGGCCCTAACGGTGCTCGGAAACGAGTGCCACAAGTGGATGGTGCGCGGTAGAAATGAGTGGCGATGACGCGGGGTGTCTGACAGGAGAGGTGCCGGGTCACCCTGACGTATTCGCCGAATCCAAAGTGCAAGCGGGAGAGGTGTAAAGCCCGAGTGTAATTGTTACAAGTAGGTGAGGGGGAAGGGGCGGGGGGGCACGCTGTGCCGCATGAGGATGGGTTGCCAGTGGGCCACCTGAAGTACCTCCAGCGTCCACATATCCCTGTAGGGTGGCCAGCCCTTCGGATTACTGCGCAAGCTGCGCGCCTTTGGACGCTTTCCAGCAGTGTCACATGATTGCACTGATGCGGTGACCAGACTGCTGCCGCAGCATTCAAGCAGCGGTCGTATGAGGGCAGTATTGTATAGGCCCGGTCCAGCGCCACGGTTAACGCGTCGCGCGAACGCAAGAGTGCGCCGCTGTCTACATATACTACAACATTCACGTGCGCATGCAGTGAACATGAGGCACAGGTCTAATCGCAGTCCGAGCAGAGTGGTATGGCACCCGATGATAGGCTGCTCATTAATTCGCAGACAAGGCTGGTTTCGTTTCTGGAGGCTGTTTGATACAGTGATGGAGGTGCATTTGCCGAGATTTAGAGGAAGCTGGTTTTGCTTGGACCTATATGGTCCAAAATTACATCACTTTGCCGCAAGGAATAAGAGACCAAAGAATGAATTGGGCGGATGATAGTTAAGTCGTTGGCGTAAGCGATGGTGTACGGTTTCTGGCGACAGCCCGTCTGGTTCAGCTGCGTAATCGGCCCGGGACGCCTGCAGTCGGGGTCACTGCACGGCGATAGGCATCTTGGTTCCCACGGCCAGTCCCCGCTTGGGTTATTGGATTCGAGACGGAGGACTCTGCTGCCGTTTGTAAACAACATTGTTCCTGGCAGATCGACCGTGCGGTACGGAAGCAGTTAGCGACCGCCAAAACCGAGCAGGAGTGGCTCACCCCTTCAACTGTGCCGGCTCGCTGGCGCCTCGCCCATTCGGACTTCCCGGAAGACGTGTTCGGCTTGACAGCGTGAGAACTGTCGTTCGGACGCGAAGACAACGCTCTCTCTGGTGGGGGCGATTGTCCAGCGGCACCCTCTCTCTCCGGCGAGACATGTGACGGGGGCGTGTCCCTATGTGAAGTGGTGTGTGTGTGTGTGTGTGTGTGTGTGTGTGTGTGTGTGTGTGTGTGTGTGTGTGTGTGTGTGTGTGTGTGTGTGTGTGTGTGTGTGTGTGTGTGTGTGTGTGTGTGTGTGTGTGTGTGTGTGTGTGTGTGTGTGTGTGTGTGTGTGTGTGTGTGTACGACAGCGCAAGTTAGGCCACGCCCAACCTGGCGGAGACCTCCTCGAACCTGGGGAATCCTAGGGACCGGACCCTTTTAAAACCGGACGACGAGTGCCATGAAAAGGAATCCTCGACCATCCTCAGATCTCAGATCCTCCGGCCTTCCCCCATCACCCTCCAATGGGTTCCTAAATCTTGTAAATAATGTAAAATAAACCCCCTGTACAGTTTCGTTCATAACCAAGTCCGACAACGTCATTCGTAGAAGGGACCTGCGGCGCTGAAAGAGTCAGCTCACTCAAGGACCCCTCATCTCTAACAATGGGTAAGGTCTGGAGTTGAGTTGTGACATCGTGCTTTCTCAACCGGTAAGCGTTTCGGCATTTTGCTATAGGATTCGCCAGGCTTCAGATTTTGAGAGAATAATCTACAATCATCGGGAAGTGTATGTCAATTGAGAAAGAGTAATCTCACGACATTTTGCAGATAGCATTGCCAAAGCGGAGAAAGCGTTGTCATGAACCTTATGAAATTGTCAAAGTCGGACTTGCTGTTGTTTTGCGAGGAACTGTCAATAGAAGTACAGGGCAAAATTACAAAACTTGAAATATGCAAGACAATTCAAAAACACGTAGAGGACGATCAGCTGGTAGATACGTGGAATTTGGTACAGGAGGAAAAAAGAAAAAGGGAAGCGGAATGGAAAAAGAGAAAGAACGGCAAAAGTGGGAAGCTGAAAAGAAGAAAGAAATCTAAAGCGATTGCAGCTTGAAAGCGAAAATCGAAAGAAAGGCGACAGTACGAGAGCCGGGTCTCCTGAAAGAGCAAGCGATGTACAATCATATAGAATGAACAGATTCATGCAGCCCTATATGAAAGTGGAAGGGACATAGGATTGTACCTTGGAAACTTTGAGAGAACTTGCGAAAGGAAGAACTTTGCTCGCAGTACATGGCCGCAACGGCTTCTGACACTCTTGCCATGTGAAGTAGCTGAAGTCATAGCGAGACTTAGCACACAAGACGCAGCTGACTACGAAAAAGTCAAAGCCAGCCTGCTAAAAAGGTACCGGCTGTCAGCCGAAGCTTTCCGACAGCGCTTCAGGAACACAATGAAAAACGATAGCGAGGGCTATCCGGATTTCGCGTATGGCCTAAAGACGAATCTGCTAGAGTGGCTAAAAGGAGCCGAGGTTTATGAAAACCGAGACAAAATCATCGAGTGTTTTTGCCTTGAGCAATTTTACCGAAGCATTCCCCAAGTGGTGAAACTGTGGGTTCAAGACAGGGAAAAAGTCGACACAGTTGAAAGGGCCGATGAGCTAGCAGAGGAGTACGTTTCGCGCGGAAGCTTGAGCACTGAAGAGGGTGCGTCACACGCTCGAAATGCGATGCGAGATAAAGGGCCTAGCAGAAAGACGCGAAGTGCTAGAAGTTCGGAGCAATCGGAGGCAACGAAGGTAGCGCCAGAAAAGCGTGCAGAACAGGCAAAGAGACAGGGAGCAGACAAAGCCGCGAAAAAAGAGATTGAGGCTAGTAGGCCATTTCGTTGCTACAACTGCAATGGTGTCGGGCACTTTGCAGCCAAGTGTACAAAGCAATGTTTGGTGTTCTCGTGCGTCGAGGATAACGCCGAGAATCTAGAACTCCTTAAGCGATACCTGCACGAGCTGCACGTTAACAGGAAACCGTGCAGGATGCTTCGTGATAGCGCCGCGACGATGGACGTTGTCCATCCGTCTTACGTTTCCGCGGACGATTTTACGGGAGAAGTCTCGTGGATAAAACAGGCAGTAGAAGAACACAGTGTATGCCTTCCCATAGCTAGAGTGAAAATTTGTGGACCGTTTGGAGAGCTAATCACTGAGGCCGCAGTATCGAAGGCCGTGTCACTTCAATATCTTTACCTCTTCTCGAATCGATCAGACCAATTGCTACGCGAGAGAGGCCAGAAGCTCGGAAGCGGGGTGATACAAGCTTTGACAAGGTCGAAAACTCGTCAGCTTGCATCTCAACTAAGTCAGATTCCCGAACCTCAGGTAGCCAGAGACGCACCAGCCAGCATATCGTTGCAAACAAATGAGGAGGGAAGGGAACCAACGAGGAATGAAAGCCAGACAGCTGACCGAGCAAATGAGCGACGAGGGACTTAACCACTAAGTCGGTAGAGGAATCAGAAAACGCTGAAGGATCCGTTTTATCTCCAACATTGCGTAGTTTTGATCGCCTTCTGCAGGTGAACAGGCAGTCCCTAATAAAAGAACAGAAGCAGGATCCCACTTTGGAAAGACTGCACCTTACAGCTAAAGAGGGAATCGCGAGACGCAACATAACGATGCACGTGAAGGGAGGCTTACTATAGCGACACTACCAGGACAGAAAAGGCAAAACATTTGATCAGCTGGTCGTGCCCGAAAAATACAGAGCGGACATTCTGAGTCTCTGCCACGGAAATGGCTGGGCAGGACATCTGGGAATCAATAAAACAAAGGAGCGGCTATTAATGAAATATTATTGGCCGGGTTGTTTCAAAGATGCAGAACGCTACGTAAAATCACGCGATGCGTGCCAGCGCGTGGACAAGCCTGGAGAGACATGGAAGGCTCCACTGATAATTGTTCCATTGATCTCGGAACCCTTCCGCCGGCTTCTAATAGACACAGCAGGCCCTTTGCCTAAAACGAAATCAGGCTATAAGTACTTGCTTTCTATGCTATGTCCCGCCACAAAATTTCCCGAAGCAATTCCGTTGAAGAACTTGAGCTCCACAGAAATAGTTGACGCCCTTTTGTCAGTGTTCGCGAGAATAGGATTTCCGGCCGAAATCCAAGCCGATCAGGCGACGGTCTTTACAAGCGCCTTGACGACCACATTCCTAGAAAGATGCGGAATAAAACTGTTACACAGTTCGGTGTATCATCCGCAGTCCAACAGTGTAGATAAATAGCATTCGGTGCTGAGGCGGGTGCTACGCGCTCTTTGTTATGAGCATAAAGCAGACTGGGAGGATTGTCTGCCGGCCACACTTTTCGCTTTACGAACAGTCCCCCACGAAGCTACGGGGTTTACGCCAGCAGAACTCGTGTACGGAAGAGCCCTCCGCTCTCCCCTCTGAATGCTGAGAGAAATGTGGGAAGAGACCGGAGAGAACCAGACAGTGGTTGAGTACGTGCTTCAGCTACTGGACCACCTTAACAACACGAGGGAATTAGTAAACCGAAATATGAAAGCTGCCCAGGAGGCCGCCAAGGTCTATTATGACAAAAAC